>NC_134890.1:28110469-28127969 GCF_041734735.1 Babylonia areolata | reverse complement strand
CTCCTGGATGCCCTTGTATTGCCGCCTTTTCTTTTTCCTGGTCCTCAGCAGGTTCGAACCCGCGCCTCCAAGGTAGTCGCCACTTCAGGACTGAATCACCTTTTCTGGCAGACGTTTTAACCACTGAGCCATCGTATGCCTAGTTTGAGTAGGGAAATTTAATCCTTATGAAGTTTACTTTCATTCCTCCTCGACCAGATCCAGCTGGAACTCTTTTCTGCTGCTTCTGCCGATGCCTTGGGAGTCTATGTCCTCGACAGCTGTTTCATGAGGCTGTAGGCAGAACCCACCGAACTCTGACATGGATAACAGGATCTTAAACGTGCGTATTTGATCTTCTGCTTGGGTATACACACAAAGGGGGTTTAGGCACAAGCAGGTCTGCACATATGTTGACCTGGGAGATCGGAAAAATCTCCACCCTTTACCCACTAGTCGCCGTTACCGAGATTCGAACCCGCGACCCTCAGATTGGAAGTCCAACGCTTTAACGACTCTGCTATTGCGCCTGTCATACAGTGAACGATCTGCCATCAAACAGATGCTATCAACAGCGGGACGACAAAAAAGATGCGGTTGCAATGATCAAACCAAATCATGTTCTTCAGTTATAGCCCAACCGATCAAGAGAGAGTCTTCTCAGGGTTGAATATCCGTCACCCATTAAACTCAATCGAAGAGAAACCAGAATGATATGTAAGGGTTAACTCACTCAGTACGGCCAGTCCTCTCTTCTCCTCTACACAGACCCCTCGGATGTCCAGTGGGTGTCTGAATGATCCAACCTTTAGCTTCCGTCGTCAGAATTGTGGTATTCTTTGTCCACATTCACGTCTTCAGTATAAGAGCCTTCCGCTTGCAATATTTTGATGACGGTAATTGGGGTGAAACGCTGTTAACGTCTTCTCTTTCGCCGTTCGTATGGAAAGAGTTAATCAAAGCAACGGAAGAAAACACCAACTGGTCCACGAAGCATGACCCAGTGTAGCATTGAGCAACCTCAGTATCAGACAAACAGAGCTTTCGTTCAATTAATTAAAACATCAGTTCCAAGCATCGGTACTAGGTGCCAGCTGCATTGCTTGCTTCTAACTTTTTGACAGTTACACGTGACTAAATGCCTACGTTGACCGAACTACGCCATTGGTCAGTTCCATACTACACACAGTTAGTAGCGGGTTACGACCATACTAGGCTCTTCCGTCCGAGCAATGCAACTGGCTTCAGGACCTCACCCCCACTTCAGTCAGCCAGAACCCCCTCTTCGAGCGTACGAGGAATAATAATAATAATAATAATAATAAAAGAAAAGAAAAAAATGTGATAATGATTTGTTGAGCTTGATTTGATATTTTTCTATACAATCTGAGCTGAGAGCTTTACATATAAACAAAAGAACGAAGAAACTGAACATACAAGCTAGGAAACATTTGAATAAATCTGGATCTGCATAGCCAATAATAATAATAATAATGATACTACTTAGTATTCATATAGGGCTGAATCTTGTGCAGAAACAAATCAAAGCGCTTTCACACCAGTCATTCACACACATGCATAACTCGTAAATTTAAGATCCGTTGCTGAAGCCAAGGATTGAATCAACCACAACGGGGAACGATAAAATATGATGACAGAAATAGAATCAGGAACGGCAACTCCTACACACAGTCATGACGTCGACACCACCAACACCAATCATCCCCCCTTAGACGTGACACTAATCCGTGACTGGTGCAATGCTGACAGGTGACGTAACTCTGGAGTGGTATTACGGACGTCAGCTGTACATCAGAGACAGAAAAACCTCTTCTTCGTTTGTGGACTTCATCTGCAAGGTTCTCTCATGTGTAGGAGTGGGCTTATTTCATTTTATTGACTCACTTGTGTAAGCAAAGTGAGTCTATGTTTTAACCCGGTGTTCGGTTGTCTGTGTGTGTGTGTGTGTGTGTGTGTGTGTGTGTGTGTGTGTGTGTGTATGTGTGTGTGTGTGTGTGTGTGTTTGTGTGTGTGTGTTTGCGTGTGTGTGTGTGTGTGTGTGTGTGTGTGTGTCCGTGTGTCTGTGTGTCCGTGGTAAACTTTAACATTGACATTTTCTCTGCAAATACTTTGTCAGTTGACACCAAATTTGGCATAAAAATAGGAAAAAATCAGTTCTTTCCAGTCATCTTGTTTAAAACAATACTGCACCTCTGGGATGGGCACAAACAAAAAATAATTTAAAAAAAGAAGCCTGATTATATGCAAACTGCATTTACTGTTATATTTATATTTTTTGTATTCTCTAAACTTGGCACTTTGACCTCTTATTCTGACACAACAACAAGAGGAGTCATTATTATCATTTTTTGTTCAAACAGGAACTTCTTTTGCTAAGCATGGAATTTTTATTTATTTTGCAAACGTTTTGGTGCAGATAGTAAAAAAGGGAAATTACTCTGTAATTAATGCTAGGGGACTTAATTTATCACAAGTGAGTCTTGAAGGCCTTGCCTCTCTTGTTTCATATTTTCTTTCTTTTTTTTTTTTTTTTTTAAACCCGGCGTGTTGGCAGCCAAACCCCGAATCATGAATAGGGAGTGTGCATGCTGGGCATCTTCTTGTTTCCATAAACCCCACTGACCGAACACTGACATGGTTTATTCAGTTTCAGTTTTCAGTAGCTCAAGGAGGCGTCACTGCGTTCGGACAAATCCATATACGCTACAGCACATCTAGATGCCAAGCAGATGCCTGACCAGCAGCGTAACCCAACGCGCTTAGTCAGGCCTTCAGAAAAAAAAAAATTATTCAGGATCTTTAACGTGCGTGTTTTCATCTTCTGCATGCAGTATACACGTAAAGGGGTTCAGGCACTGGACTGGCAGGGCTACACGTATGTTGACCTGAGAGATCTAAAAGATCTCCAGCCTTAACTCTCTCCATACGAACGGCGAAAGAGACGACGTTAACAGCGTTTCACCCCAATTACCATCATCAAAATATTGCAAGCGGAAGGCTCTTATACTGAAGAGGTGAATGTTGACAAAGAATACCACAATTCTGACGACGGAAGCTAATTGTTGGGTCATTGAGACACCCACTGGACATCCGAGGGGTCTGTGTAGAGGAGAAGAGAGGACTGGCCGTAGTGAATGAGTTAATCCACAAGGTACGCCGAAATCTGGGAATGAACTCAGGCGAGAATCCAGCGTCCGAAACGAAACGAAACGAAACGAAGATTGATTTCAAGAGGGAAAACAAATATCAGTCTAATATCATCATCTTAGATGAACATACTATAAATAAATAAACGAACGAACGGAAAACAAATATGCACGATATGCATTATTCATTTTCTGATTGATTGATTGATTGATATGGATACTAATATAGCGCCTGTCCTCGGTCGGAGACCAAGCTCTAAGCGCTTTACAAACAGGGGTCATTTACACAACAGGCTGCCTACCTGAGTAGAGCTGACTGACGGCTGCCATTGGGCGCTCATCATTCGTTTCCTGTGTCATTAAATAAGATTTCAGGCGCGCACACATACACACTCATACAAACATGTAACATTTTACGTGTATGACCGTTTTGTTTATTTACCCCACCATGTAGGCAGACATACTATGTTTTCGGGGGTGTGCATGCTGGGTATGTTCTTGTTTACATATTCCACCGAACGCTGACATGGATTACAGGATCTTTAACGTGCGCATTTGATCTTCTGCGTGCGTATACACGCGAAGGAGGTTCAGGCAATGGCAGAGCTGACCAGTAAGATCGGAAAACCTCCACCCTTTACCCACTAGGTGCCACCGAGATTCGAACCCGGGACCATCAGATTGAAAGTCCAACGCTTTAACCATTCGGCTATTGCGCCGAATTATTTATTTATTCATTGATTTATTTTTGTCCATATACAGCCGCCCCTCTTGGCAAGGAAAACTGAAACTGAAAAAGAAAAAAAATGAGTGAAAACCAAACTGTTCACAACAATAACAATAGCAACACAAACGACATTACATAAACATGCACAGAGCATGACAATAACTATAAAACATGAATAGATAAACAGTATAGGCTTTCAGCTTATCGATACTCCTTTGTCTTTGCATTGTAATCAAGTGTACTGTTGAACAATTAAAGATTATTCAAACCAATCAATAATAATGTAGACGAGAGGTGTGTGTTGGAAAGAAAGCAAAATGAGAGAGAGAGAGAGAATGAATGAATGAATGAATGTTTTATTGCATTCAGGCCATAGGCATCATTGCATTGGGATGCTGGGAAGGGGAACGTGCTGACAATAGCATTCCGTTGACATTCCTAGGAGTATTAGAAATTATCCAATACTCTGAAGTTGCATGTAACATCAACGATTTTGTACAGGATTGGTATAAATAGTCATCATTTTACTGAAATGGATTTTCATACGACATTTTCTATCACACACGTATCTAGAAATGTTCTTCTTCATTGATTAGTTATCGCTTCTTGTCTGCGCTTAATTGAATGAAAAATATATTTTGCTACAGAACGAGATCGATGTTTATCTACACCGTCCAGCAGAATGTTAATCTGAACATTGACATACAAACCAAGAAACTTTTTTCTAAGATCAACATACAAAGGGCATGCATATATAAAATGATATTCATCCTCATTCACACCTTTGCAAAATGGGCAAAACCTTGCAACCGGATTTTCAGAGTATCTCTCATAGTTCTTATTTAGCGGCAAGACTCCAAGTCTTATTTGTGTCAAAGCGACTCTGAGGCAATAAATATCCAAATGTACAAAATAGAGTCCAGTTCTGAAACCATCTTGCATGGATGAATATAAAGCGTATCTTTCCTTATCTCTGACAGATGCCGACCATTCTTGCACATACATATCAATCAGTCTCTGTTTGAACTGTAATATAAACATCTGCATATTATCAACTCCTTGATTCAACCACACGTAACTGAATCCAGTTTTACACAAAATTTCTCTAATTCCTGTTACCCAACACCTTTTACCGTTCCCATCTAAGTTTACTAGCATAAGATACGCCTGTTTAGGTAATCTATCTAAATTCATTTCTAATAATCTGAACCAATATTTTACGGCTTTCGTGTATGAGAGAGAGAGAGAGAGAGAGAGAGAGAGAGAGAGAGAGAGATGGGGGGGGGGGGGTTGAAAGAAGATGGGGGAGAGTGACAATGACAGCAGGGCAGCCAGACAAACAGACAGACGGACATAGAGAGTGATCGACAGAGCGGGAGACAGGGACGAACAATCGATAGAATTTGGTGGACAACAATGGACACACAATGGACATACAGCGTGATCACATTATTTGTTCATTGAATATATACAGTATGCACTTTTAGAGAGAGAGAAACCTCACGCAAAACACACACACACACACACACACACACACACACACACACACACACACACACACATACACACACACACACACACACACATACACACACACACACACACACACTAATATCGCTGAGTCAATCCTCCCTCCCCCCTCCCTCCCCATCATCTCACTCAACTTCTCCACCACCACCCACCCCCCCAACCCCTCTTCATCACACCCCTTCATATCATCACACCTCCCACCTCACTCCTAACCTCTGCCTTCCCTACCCCCCCAACCCCCACCCCCATAACCCCCCGCTCCACCTACAGCCCCCTATGCCCCCCACTCACCGCTCTCTCCCCCCCCGCCCTCCCCAACCCCCTACCGGGACATAATCTCACTGACGGCAATTAACGAGCTCTAATTAATTAAACCGTGATTGATCAATCCACCTTTGCCTGACAGGAGACTGAGAGAAGGGAGAAAACACGGGACGAGACAGAGACAGGGACAGGGACAGGACAGGACAGGACAGGACACAAGCCTCCGAGCTAGGCGCACGCGTGACTTTGATTCTGTTCGGGAGAACATGTGACGAGGGGACTAATAAATTAATCAAGCCGACTGTCACCAACCCAACCCCGTCATGTTTGTTTGACCTTTCTGTTTATTGGGGGCTTGTTGGCTTGTTGTGCTTATGCGGGAGGGGTGGGGAAGGGGGGGGGAGGGGGGGGGGTTGGGGGGGTGTTGAACGAGGACGCAGTTCCCACGGTAGGTTGGTTTTTATTTTTATTGATTGATTTATTTATCTTCTTTTTTTTTTTCTTTTTTTAAAATTTCTTTAGCAGATTGTCGACCGCTTACCCCATACTACCACCCCATCCTTTTTTTCTTCTCTCTTTCATTGAATTAACTCTCTCCATACGAACGGCGAAAGAGACGACGTTAACAGCGTTTCACCCCAATTACCACCATCAAAATATTGCAAGCGGAACGGTCTTATACTGAAGAGGTGTTTGTTGACAAAGAATACCACAAGTCTGACGACGGAAGCTAAAGGTTGGGTCATTGAGACACCCACTGGACATCCGAGGGGTCTGTGTAGAGGAGAAGATAGGACTGGCCGTACTGAGTGAGTTAAAGCAACAACAACAAACAAACCAACCAAAAACCAACAAAAAACAAACAAACCCAAAACAGAAAAACAACACAAAAAACAACAAAAAACAACAAAACAAACAAAACAACAAAAAACAACCAACCAACCAAACAAAAACAACAACAAAAAAACAAAAACAACACTGAAAAGCATGTTCCTTTCATCGTTTAAAAAACACACACATTTTTTTTTCTCAACATTTACGTTTAATCTATATTGATGACTGAAAATAAAATCCTCTAATAGTTTACACAGGATGGCGAAATGGGTTGAATTCGAAACGGTTTTTAAGTTTGAGGGGCTTTGTTTTTTTGTTTTGTTTTGTTTTGGTGTGTGTGTGTGTGTGTGTGTGTGTGTGTGTGTGTGTGTGTGTGTGTGTGTGTGTGTGTGTGACGGTGTGTGTATGTGTGTGTGACGGTGTGTGTGTGTGTGTGTGTGTGTGTGTGTGACGGTGTGTGTGTGTGTGTGTGTGTGTGTGTGTGTGTGTGTGTGTGTGACGGTGTGTGTGTGTGTGTGTGTGTGTGTGTGTGTGCACAGAACTGGAAGACGAGGCAATGCCAAAAATCTTTATCCTTGACCGAGTCTCTCTCTCTCTCTCTCTTGGACACATAGATACACACACACATACAGGAACACGCACACACGCCCGCGCGCGCGCTCGCAATCACACACACACACACACACACACACACACACACACACACACACACACAGAGAGAGAGAGAGAGAGAGAGAGAGAGAGAGAGAGAGAGAGAGAGGCACAACAAATATACAAAAAGTTGCGGTCTCTCAGACACACAAATGCCGGTCCATCTCTTCCGACAAACAAATGCACACAGGCCCAACTGACACTACACTACACTACACTACACTACACTACACACACACACACACACACACACACACACACACACACACACACACACACGCACACACACACACACACACACACGCACACACACACACACAAACCCCAACCCTTAAGATCGCAATCAGGGTGGTGTTAACACACGTTTCTGCTCACGTCTGTCACAATGCCACTTCATACATGTTTTATTCCCCCCATCCCTTATCTCTGTTTCTCAACTTTTTTTGTTTTTTTTTAAAGAGATGTTTTGCGAGCCCTGTCTGCTTGAGAAAGTAAGTTCAAGTAAGTTCTACTTGAAGGTGTCCTGTTCAGCTACTACTGTTTCCAACTGAAAGACAGTAGCAGAGTTTTATTTATTCATTTATTTATTTATTTATTATTCAGTATCAGTAGCTCAAGGAGGCGTCACTGCGTTCGGTCAAATCCATATACGCTACACCACATCTGCCAAGCAGATGCCTGACCAGCAGCATAACCCAACGCGCTTAGTCAGGCCTTGAGAAAAAAAACCCAAAACAACAAAAACCCCACCCCAAAATAAAACAACCCCCCCCCAACAAAACACACACACACACACACACACACACACACATAAATAAATAAATAAATAAAATAAAGATAAATACATAAAAATACTACTACTAATGATAATAATATTTATAAGGCGCAAAATCTTGACGAAGTCAACTCTAAGCGCGCGTGTGCTCACACACACACACAAGAAAAATCAAGACAATGATGATACATAAGCAAATAAATGTAAAACATGCAGACACACGTTCACACACACACACACACACACACACACACACACATAACAGATATGCAACAAAAGAAATTACCGTCGTGTGAGATTTCCCCACAAAGACATCATTTTGTTTAAAGTTGGTGTCATGAAGGCTATTACGGAGACCCGATGACGCGATTAAAAAAAAACAAAAACTGTCATGAGTGTTGCCACAAAGACGTAATGACGTCAATTTGTTTGACATTGCTGTCATCACAGACAGACAGACAGACAGACGGACAAAGAGACATATATTTGACAAGGCCTGAAGCGCGTTGGGTTACGCTGCTGGTCAGGCATCTGCTTGGCTGATGTGGTGTAGCGTATATGGATTTGACAGAACGCAGTGACGCCTCCTTGAGCTACTGATACTGATACTGATACTGTCATGAGGTTTAGCATGAAGACCATTATTTCTGACGAAACTACTGCCACGAGCTTTGCCACAAAGACATGATGACGTCATTAATTTTTTGTTTGAAATTGCTGTCATGAAATTTAGTATGAAGACCCGAAGACGCGATTTTTTTTTTTTTTTTTTTTAAACGAAATAACTGTCGTGAGTGTTGCCACGGAAGCGTCATGACGTCATTTTGTTTGCAACTGCTGTCGTGATGTTCACCACGACTGAAGACGTCAAAACGTCATGACATCATTTTGTTTGGAATTACTGTCATGAGTTTTGCCATGACTAAAGACCCGATGGCGTCATTTTAGTATTGCCATGAGTATCCGTCCCTGAGAGAGTGGGTGAATGCCCCACAAGAAGCCTTTGTTTTACTCGTGCTGTTTGATAATATCCAGCCCACCGTATGCGCCATTTTAGAACTGGGTAATGTTCAACTTTAGAATACTAAACTCAGGGGGGCTGTTTACACAAAAACAAAGGGTGTGTTAGGCTCACCTCGATGCGCTGAGTTGAATGGAACCCTCAGCTAAGCTCTAGGACCACTCCTTTCCCATGAAACTGCGACAAATACACAGTAAGCTGAGTACTCCTTCCCCACCTGCACGCCATTTTGACTGCTGATCACGTGGGTGAACGGCAGTCAAAATGGCTTGCAGGTGGTTGCTCTGGCTGTGATGGGCTGAGCTTACTGTGTATAAAATTGTCGCAGTTTCATGGGAAAGTAGTGGTCATACAGCTTAGCTGAGGGTTCCATTCAACTTAGCGCATCGAGGTGAGCCTAAGACACCCTTTGTTTTTCGTCTAAACAGCCCCCCTGAGTTTAGTATTCTAAAGTTGAACATTACCTAGAACTGGATGAGACCAGCTTGCAGAATCCCCTGACTTTCAAAAAAAAAAAAAAAAAAAAAAAAAAAATCTCTGATGGCAACTGTGAAAAATCTCCAGATTCTTGTTTAGTGTGGTTCAGCTGATTAGTGCTAAAAAGCTCGCCGCTTGGTGTGTGTGTGTGTGTGTGTGTGTGTGTGCCCTCCTCTCTGTCCACCACTACACTCCCCGACTGCCTTCCACCGCCCCCCCCCCACCCCCCAACACACACACACACACCTCTCCCCCAGCCATGAATTGTCGGAAACGTCAGGACCTCACGACATGCCGCTGTCAGTCTTTCTCTCCCTCCCTCTCCGCTACCTCTCTCCTTCTTTCTCAGCGTGTTGCACGTGCTGGGCGTGATCTGGTGCCGCCAGGGGGAGCTAATGGACCAGCTGTTTAGCCTCCACCCCCCCCCCCACCCACCCCATCCTCACTGCCTCCCCCCCACCCCCCACCCCCCGACCCCTGTCTCGGCGATCTCTCGCTGATAAAACTAACAGTTCCTGTATATATAGTGGCGAGAAACTGCCTCAACTAAACCTCTTCTCTCCCTCCGTCCACCCCTGCCTCCCTCACCCCCTCCCCCCTCCCCCCCCAGCCCCTTCTCACACCCCGCCTCACCCCCCCAGTCCCACCCCACCACCATCATTCTTAACAACTGCCCCGCCTTATCTAGGGTCCGCATCTTGCCTCCCTCCATACATTTTTGTAGCGGAGGGGTGGAAAAGAAAAAAACGAAAAAAGAAAAACAAGGAAAAAAGCGAATGAAACGCCCAGCTATGTTTGTGACGACACCATTTGGAATCAGTTGGCCGGGGCTGCTTAGATGGGGAGTTAGAAGAATTGGGAGGGGGAAGGGGTGGTTGAGGGGGGTGGGGGGGGGGGTGGGGGTGGAAGGGGACTGGAGGAAGGGGGAAGGGGTGGTGGTGGAGACAAGACAGATGACGTCAAAGCACGTGCAGGGTGAAGACACGGTGGAGACCCGATGCGCACCATTTGCTGCCGCGTTTGTTGGAACCCGGATGTCAGCGCGCGCTCTGCTACTGCTGCTACAACCCCCGACTTTACTTGTTGAGCTCCCAGAGCCGCCCCCCCCCCCCCCCGCCCCTACCCCCACCCCCCGCTACCCCCCGCCCTCTATCTCTCTCTCTCTCTCCGCTGTGATGGAAAGCGGCAGATTATTATTTATTGGGCAGCGGCGGTGAGTTTCAGTTTCAGTTTCAATTTCTCAAGGAGGTGTCACGCACTGCGTTCGGACAAATCCATATACGCTACGCCAACTTTGCTAGGCAGATGCCTGAGCAGCAGCGTGACTCAACGCGCTTTGTCAGGCCTTGAGTGCATGTATTTATATATTTGTGTGGATTTTTTTTTCTTTTTAATACATATTTTTTTTGCCAGAGGACGACACTCTTACACTCTCGTTGCCATGGCTTCTTTTTCAGTGCGTCAAGTGCGTGCTGCACACGGAACCTCGGTTTATCGTCTCATCCGAATGTCAAGACTGTCGCTCAGATCGATTTTCCAGTCAAACTTGAGAGAAAAAGAGGGAGAGTGGGATTCTTCTTCTTCTTTATTCGTAGGCTGCAACTCCCACGTTCACTCGTATATACACGAGTGGGCTTTTACGTGTATGACCGTTTTTACCCCGCCATGTAGGCAGCCATACTCCGCTTTCGGGGGTGTGCATGCTGGGTATGTACTTGTTTCCATAACCCATCTAACGCTGACATGGATTACAGGATTTTTAACGTGCGTATTTGATCTTTTGCTTGCGTATACACACGAAGGGGGTTCAGGCACTAGCAGGTCTGCACATATGTTGACCTGGGAGATCGGAAAAATCTCCACCCTTTACCCACCAGGGGCCGTCACCGAGATTCGAACCCGGGACCCTCAGATTGAAAGTCCAACGCTTTAACCATTCGGCTATTGCGCCCGTCAGAGTGGGATTCGAATCCAGACGCTCACGGACTCTATATATGTAGATGAGCATCTTTAACCATTTTGCGACCTTCCACCGTTAGCGGTGAGTGTGCAGCCGCTGAGAATAGACGTGAACTGGTTGTGACAACATGCTCTGTACTATCCTTTCGGGGAAGGTGGGCAGCAGGGTATGTGGGTAGCCCGACAGAATGATGAAAGTGATGTAGCTTGCTACGGCCCCCTCAGTCACCCCCTTCCCCCCCCCCCCTTCTCCGCGCAGAGTCCTTCTTCTATAACACACACACACACACACACACACACACACACACACGCACACACGGTGTATCCACTGCACCAGGAAGTAATTTACAGCTTATTTTTTTGTGAAGGACCATGACTCAAACTGAGAAGGCCAGACTGCACCGGTTCTTCGTGCTGCGGCATTGGGAGGCTAGTTCCTTTGGAGACCATCACAACGTCGACTGTCCTAAACCCCCCATGGCCAAGAGAGTCAAGGATGCAACTTGGACAAGACACTTCTTGCACTGTGATCAAAGTCTAGCCCAGATAGTCGGGACAGCAGTTGCCTCTTCTGCTGTTTTGATGTCATAGTTTGACACGACTCCAGATAATCCCAACACCACACTGCACCACCTACAAACATTATGACACGTGGTATGGCAGCCGAGGAAGCGAGAAAATCTAGGCGTGCGGGATGGATTCCCGTATTCACCAGAATGTTCTCTCCCTCCACTACTCATTGAGTAGCGGTGTGGACGCTAGTCATTCGGATGAGACGATAAACGATTTGAAGGACCGTGTGTAGCATGCACATAGCGTACGTAACATAACCCACGTCAACGAGAGTGTTGTCCCTGTCATGATTCTGTGGAAATTTTTACTTTGTCAGTGAAACGAATACACTTGCAGAGAGAGAGAGAGAGAGAGAGAGAGAGAGAGAGAGAGAGAGAGAGAGAGAGAGAGAGAGGAAAAAGAAATATGTGGCACTGCACTGTGGCGATGCGCTCTGTCCGAGGAGAGCAGCCGAATTTCACAAAGAAAAATCTGCAGTGACTAAAATGCAATCCAATCCAATCTAATCTAATCCAGTCCAATACAACACAACACGATACAATGCAACACGAAACGACACGACACGACACGACACGACACGACACAACGAAAAACAGCACAACACAACACGTCACAACGAAACACGACACGACACAACACAACACGACACAACACAACACGACACAACACAACACAACGTAACACGACACGACACAACGAAACACGACACAACACAACACGACACAACAAAACACGACACAACACAACACAACACAACACAACACAAAAAAACAAGAGTCAACGCAACACGACACAACACAACACGACACATGCACAACGTAACACGACAACACGAGACAACGCAACACAACACAACACGACACAACTTAACACGACACAACACAACGCAACACAACACGAGACAACGCAACACAACACGACACAACTTAACACGACGCAACACGACACGACACAACTTAACACGACACAACACAACGCAACACAACACGAGACAACGCAACACAACACAACACGACACAACTTAACACGACACAACACAACACGACACAACGAAACACGACACGACAAAAGCAACACAACACGACACAACGCAACACGACACGACACAACGCAACACGACACGACACAACGAAATACGACAAGACACAACGAAACACAACACGACACAACGCAACACGACACGACACAACGCAACACGACACGACACAACACAACACGACACAACGTAACACGACACGACACAACGAAACACGACACGACAAAAGCAACACAACACGACACAACGCAACACGACACGACACAACACAACACGACACAACGTAACACGACACGACACAACGTAACACGACATGACACAACGAAACACGACACGACACAACGTAACACGACATGACACAACGTTACACGACATGACACAACGAAACACGACACGACACGACACGACACGACACGACACGGCACAACGCGACACGACACGACACGACACAACACAACACAACACGACACGACACAACACAACACGACACAACATAACACGACACGACACAACGAAACACAACACGACACAACACGACAAGACACGACACGACACGACACGGCAATGCAATGCAATGCAATGCAATGCAATATGGGCATCAGGGGATTATCTTCTATCAAATTTTCAGGTCGAATTCCGATTTGTTAAACAGAGCAGATTGTTATAAAACAATGAAAGATTATCGACTGAAGGACCTATATTAGTTTAGCCTTTTTAAGGTCAAGTTATTTACACGTGATTGTTTCTGTGGCTGTTAACGTTTGGGTCCATGGTATTTTTACCGACTGTTCTGAAAACGTTCCCATCTGCATACAAAGAAACCTTATCATCAGCTGTTAGATTTATGATCGTTTAAATGGTACATTATATGTATTCATTTGATCTCTGTTTATGATCGTTTAAAAGTTGTTTATTTTTTTTCATTTGACCTCTGTGTAATTTTAGGCCCGTCTAATATTCTCCTATTTGACATTGTTTTTATCTGTTTCTTTGTTCACAAGGACTTTCTAACAGTAATTTAAGAGTCTAGTCACGCTGCTGTTCCTTATTGAATAACTAATAAACAATCAGTCAGTGAATTATGACTGGTTAATTAGACCTGTCATGCTGCTATTCATTTTTGATTAACTAATAATTATACAGTATCTCAATTATAATTGTTTAATTAACTATCAATTAATCAGCATTCATATTAATTAACTAATAAATAAACAGTAAGTTAATCATAATTGGTTAATTAACTCTTGATCATTCATTCATACATTCATTCCGTCAGTTGTTAGGGTTTCTTAATGTGAAAATAATAGTAAATAAATCCCAAAGAAAATAATTGTCCTCTTTTTTTTCTACTCTTTTCGCCCACACCAGGGCTTCATCAGGAGAGTGTCTAGCCTGTGACGTATTTTCTATAAGTACGTCATCACCTACGTAATATACATAGATAAAGACAACAACACAACCCTTCTTGGCATCCTCTGGCAGAAGGCCCAGCCACTCAGCTTGCACTAGGCGCCAGGTCTGCCGCTGAAATATGGCGGGATAATCGAACACAGGCTGCTGTTAGCAACGTGGCATCATGTATCTCCAGGCAGGCAGTGGAGGAAAGAAAGGAAGCAAGATGGGGAGGAAGGGGGTGGGAGTAGATTAAAAAGAAAAGAAAAAAAACGTAAGCAAAAAACTTGGCGGATGGTAAACCGAGAGAGCGAAGGACGGTAACAGTCGTCTTGTCATGTCGTCTGCCTCGCAGCCATGTTCCCAGCATACTTCGCGGCTCTTGACGGAAACGGCATTTTTTTTTGAGGGGGGAGGGGCGGGGGAGGGAGGAGTGGACCCGCGGTGGCTCAGTGGGTACGACTAACAGCTGGGTGTGTGATGCATCGAGCCTCATGTTCAGCTCAGTGGGGTGGTGTCGGGTGGGGGTGTTTAGGAACAGAATGGGTGGCGGTGAAGTGAGTCTGATTGCCACACAACCTGCCGTGCAGGTATAATAAGTAAGTTGTGGTCGTTGCGAGCGATTCACGCCATACCCCCACCCACCCGTCCACAATGGCATATAATTAATCATACACTTCATCTCCCGTTCACTTTCACAGCCAGGTGTGCTCTGCTGAAGACCCGACGCCTGTAACTATTTACAATTGACAGGTCGCACAGAGAAGTCAAAGGTCATGGTCAACAGCACAACTAACATCAGTGCCAACATAACCATGAATGGTGAGCCCTTGGAAGAAGTGACCAGCTTCAAGTACCTGGGAGCAACCCTGTCCAAAGACGGCACCTGCACAGCAGAAATCCGAAATAGGATTAATTCTGCAACGGCAGCGATGGCCAGACTGAACAGAGTATGGAAGAGCAACATCAGATTCCACACAAAATTCCTGCTCAACAAGTCACTGGTGGTCTCCACCCTCTTATATGGATGTGAGACAAGGACACTGATGGCAGAAACAGAAAGAAGAATCCAAGCATTCGAAACCAAGTGCTTCAGGAGACTACTACACATCTCCTACAAGGAGCACAAGACCAATGACTATGTGCGGAACCTGGTCAGCAACCTTGTTGGGCCCCAAGAACCACTGCTGGCGACTGTCAAACGACGGAAGATGGCATGGTTTGGTCACGTCATACGACATAACACCCTCTCCAAAACCATCCTGCAAGGGACTGTAGAGGGAGGGCGTAGACGGGGGCGGCAGAGAAAGAGCTGGTCGGACAACGTCAAGGAATGGACCAAAATGACGATGCCAGATCTCACGACAGCTGCCAACAGAACGGCGTGGCGAGCTATGACATCTTCCTCATGTCCCCCCAACGACCCCAGCGGTCGAGGGAGTGAGTGAGTGAGTGAGTGAGGTCGCGATAAAGCCACGCACCTGAGGAGACCCTGCACTGCTGCCGAGTCGTTTTTTTTTTATTTGGGTGGGGTTCAGTGTTGCCTGTTGTTATTCAATATGGATATACTTATATAGCGCCTATCCTCGGTCAGAGACCAAGCTCTAAGCGCTTTGCAAATTCAGGGTCATTTGCACAACAGGCTACCTACCTTGGTAGAGCTGACTGACGGCTGCCATTGGGCACTCATCATTCGTAAAAGGGACCTTTTGTCAAAGAGAACAACGAATACAGTCACGAGCAGAAACAGTCCACGACAGAAGACCTCGAAGTGTTCTTGATCACCACGTGTGCCGCAGCTCAGAGCACAGGGAGGCAGAGGAAAGAGCATTTTTCATCCCCGTTAAAATAGTGAGAACTGTCATGCTGCGGTTCCCCTGCCTTCTTTTCAAACCTAGTTTGTCAATGTCTCTATTTTTCACCTCTCTCTCTCTCTCTCTCTCTCTCTCTCTCTCTCTCTCAACCTCTCAACAGCAGGCGCTCTTGTTATTATCTCCCCTCCTATTCTTCGTAACGAATGTGTTACCTCCCCTCTTAAGAAACGCGAATGGAGAAATTGCACAGCCAGATTACGTCGTTAGGAACGAGACAGAGAGTGAAGAGAAGTGTGTGAAGAAAGGTATGGGAGGAGGGGGTGAGGGTATGTGTGTGGGGTAGAGAGTGAGGGTAGGGGTGCAGGAAGGAAGGAAGGAAGGAAGGAAGGAAGGAATGAAGGAGGGGTAAAACCCCAGAAACACATCAGATAAGAGGAGAGGGGAGGTTGAGAAACGAGGGCTGAGACTGGTATCAGTTTGTTACGGGAATTTAAAGCCTGAAGTGATTTCATTCCAACGCTTACTTTATTGTTATCCTTCATCTATATGGTGGATGCCCCGGGTTTTGTCAGGGGGGGAGTATTGTGAACTGTTCGAATACGCAGTGTGGGTGCCTGTTATTTCCTTGACTCTGTGGCTCTGTTTGTACTTTGTCTGACAGTCTGTTTGTCTGTCTCCCTTCCATATCTTAACCACACCATTGACTAGTTGTGCATATAAACATCGATGAATATATGCATACGTGTGTGCATGCATTCGTCGCCTGTTCAGTGTAGATATTTAGATTGTTTACTTCTTTCTGTGCTAAAAGGCTAAGGATGCCAGATGCAGAAACGAAAATCGTATAATAGTATATTTATTTTAACTCCTCATGAAATTAAAACAAATCTCTCTCTCTCTCTCTCTCTCTCTCTCTCTCTCTCTCTCTCTCTCTTTCTCTCTCTCTCTGTCTGTCTGTCTTGGATCATTATCGTTGTTGTTCATTTATTTAAAAAAAAAAAAAAAAAATTATTAAAATTTTTTTTTTAGTCATTAAATTTTTTTTTTGTTATTTCATTTATTTATTTATTTATTATTATTTTTATTTATTAAATTTTCTTTCCTTCTCAAGGCCTGACTAAGAGCGTTGGGTTACGCTGCTGGCGTCAGGCATCTGCTTGGCAGATGTGGTGTAGCGTATATGGATCTGACCGAACGCAGTGACGCCTCCTTGAGCTACTGATACATTAAAAGCAGTATACACATTTAACAGCGTTTCACCCCAATTACCATCATCAAAAT
Organism: Babylonia areolata; assembly: GCF_041734735.1. NCBI lineage: Eukaryota > Metazoa > Mollusca > Gastropoda > Neogastropoda > Buccinidae > Babylonia > Babylonia areolata. The sequence goes on along the minus strand of NC_134890.1, from coordinate 28,110,489 downwards.
ATTGCAAGCGGAAGGCTCTT
>NC_134890.1:28090469-28105469 GCF_041734735.1 Babylonia areolata | reverse complement strand
TCTCTCAGCACGCCTCGCTGCATGGGCTCAGTGTGGACGACACCCTTTTAATACGGGTGGGTTACCCGTGCTCAGTGTACCCGTACCTCTGGTCTGTGCAGACACAGTGCGGGGGGAAGAAAGGGTTTTTATATTCGGGTGGCACTAATGTGGTGTGGGTAGAGTGTGGTGGGAGTGGTGGGGGTGTGGGGGGAGGGGGGGGGGTGGGGGTGGGGGGTGTCCTGTCGCTTTTCGTTACAGTATGGGTGGTCAGTCAGGGGTACATGTGTCTCCTCCCCAGACCACTATCTTTCTTTTCTTTTTTCTTTCTTTCTTTCTTTATCTCGTGCTTTCGTGCTTTCCTTCCTTCCTCCTTTCTATCTATCTATCTTTCTTTCTTCCTTTCCTCCTTCCTTTCTTTCTTTCCTCCTTCCTTCCTTTCCTCCTTTTTCTTCTTCCTCCTTTCTTCCTTCCATTTCTCCTTCCTCCTTTCTTTCTTCCTCCCTTTCCTTTCTGTCTTTCTCTTCTTCCTTCCTTTCCTTCCATGATCCGCCTTTCTTCCTTTCTTCTTTTCTTCCTTCCTTCCTCCCTTATTTTCTTTCTTCTGTTCCTCCTTTTCTTCCTTTCCTCTCCTTCTCCTCCTTTTTCTCCTCCTGCTCCTCCACCTCCTCCTCTTCCTTCTTTCTTCGTCTCTGTTTTGTGTCTCAGGCTTAACAATTTCTCTTCACGCCATCCTTCTTCTTCTTCTTCTTCTGCGTTCACTCGTATGCACACGAGTGGGCTTTTACGTGTAAGACCGTTTTTACCCCGCCATGTAGGCAGCCATACTCCGTTTTCGGGGGTGTGCATGCTGGGTATGTTCTTGTTTCCATAACCCACCGAACGCTGACATGGATTACAGGATCTTTAACGTGCGTATTTGATCTTCTGCTTGCATATACACACGAAGGGGGTTCAGGTACTAGCAGGTCTGCACATATGTTGACCTGGGAGATCGTAAAAATCTCCACCCTTTACCCACCAGGCGCCGTCACTGTGATTCGAACCCGGGACCCTCAGATTGAAAGTCCAACGCTTTAGCCACTCGGCTATTGCGCCTGTCTTCACGCCATCCAAAACTTTACATTCTTATTCTTATTGCTGTCGTTGTTTTCTTGTTGTTGCTGCTGCTATCATCAGTATTAGCCCTATCATTTAGAAATAGTATTAGAATTAGTAGTAGTAGCAACAGCAGAAGCAGCAGCAGCGGTAGTGATAGCAACAGCAGCTGCATCAGTAGCAGCAGCATTAGCTGCAACAGCAACAACAGCAGCAGCAGTAGTAGCAGTAGTAGTAGTAGTAGTAGTAGCAGCAACAACAACGGTAGTAGATATAGTAGCAACAGCAGTAGCAATTGCAGCAGCAGCAGCAACAACGGTAGTAGCAGCAGCAACAGTTATAACGGTAGTAGCAGCAGCAACAACAACAGTAGTAGCAGCAACAGTAGCAGCAGTAGTCGCAGTTGTTGTAGTAGTAGCAGCAGCAAACAACAACGGTAATAGTTGTAGTAGCAACAGCAGAAGCAGCAGTAGTAGTAGCAGCAGCAGCAGTAGTAGTAGTAGTAGTGTTATTTTGATAATGATAATAATAAGTAGTAGCAGTACTAGTTGTCCCAACGACGACTGTCCTAAAACCCTCTTGGCCGAGAGAGTGGGGATGTACTTGGGCAAGACACTCTCCACTATAATCAAATTCTAGCCCAAATAGTCGGAACAGCAGTTACCTCCTCTGCTGTTCTGATGGTCATAGTCGGACACGACTGACTATCATATATATATATATATACATACATACAAAACGTAGTAGTTGTAGTAGTAACTGTGATGGCCTCCCGCAAGGCTATGAATAGCTCCTGCATGCCGTTCTCAGCGTGACGCGGACATTGGTCTGTGTAGAGTGTTGGCCCAGCGGTAAAGAGTCCGCCTAGGAAGCCAGAGAATCTGAGCGTTCGGGAAGCGCCGATGCAGAATCGAACTCAGACTTTGAACTTCTGATCCAGTGTACACCAGTATGAATGAATGAATGATATGGATACTTATATAGCGACTATCCTCGGTCGGAGACCAGTTACGCTAAGCGCTTTCCAAACACAAAGTCATTTGCACCACAGGCTGTCTACCTGGGTAGAGCCGACTGACGGCTGCCATTGGGCGCTCATCATTCGTTTCCTGTGTCATTCAATTATGTTTCAGTCAAGCACTCATACACACTCAGAGAGAAATGTAACACTTTTACGTGTATGACCGTTTTGTTTATTTACCCCGCCATGCAGGCAGCGGTACTCCGTTTTCAAGGGTGTGCATGCTGGGTATGTTCTTGTTTCCATAACCTACCGAACGCTAACATGGATTACAGGATCTTTAACAGGCGTATTTGATCTTCTGCATGCATAACTACACGAAGAGGGTTCAGGCACTAGTAGGTCTGCACATATATTGCGTGCATCACTTGGGAGATCGGAAAAAAAAAATCTCCACCCTTTACCCACCAGGCGCCGTTACGGAGATTCGAACCCGGGACCCTCAGATCAGCGCTTTTAACGACTCGGCTATTGCGCCAGTAAACAGTATTCAAGACCCCATTTTCTTTTTTTCTTTTTTTTAGCGTGGTGTGTCCTCGGGAAAGGCACTTCACTCTGACTGTTCTCACTGCACTCAGATGTGGGTACCTGACTTCCGCCTGAGAAAGACAGAAACGGATACAGGAGAGGGCTGGGCCCCGCCTTACTGTGCCGAGCACTCGACATAGTGGACATGAATTCACTGCCTCGATGGCCATTAAAGGCTATGGGGACCCTTTAACGTGATCTGTTGGCTTCCGTTTCTGCGTGAATCCACTGATGCGCAAGAGGAATAAGAAATGAGTCTGTGGAATACATTCATGTTTGTATTTCCGTTTCCTTCTTGCATTTATCATCTTTTTTTTCTTTGTGTGTGTGTGTGTGTGTGTGTGTGTGTGTGTGTGTGTGTGTGTGTGTGTGTGTGTGTGTGTGTGTGTGTGTGTGTGTGTGCGCGCGCTTGCGCTTAGAGTTGACTTCATCAAGATTTTGCGCATTATAAATATTATTATTAGTGTTTTTATATATTTATCTATTTTATTTTATTGATTTATTTACTGATTGATTTATTAATTATTATTATTATTATTTTAATTTTTTTTTGCTATTTATTTAAAAAAATTTTTTCTCGAGGCCTGACTAAGTGCGTAGGGTTACGCTGCTGGTCAGACATATGCTTGGCAGAAGTGGTGTAGCGTATGTGGATTTGACCGAACGCAGTGACGCCTCCTTGAGCTACTGATACTGCATTTATGTAACAATAATCACTCCTCTAGGGTTTTAAAAAACTGAGGAGAGAGCCACTGTTTCACAGGGCGGGTCACCAGTGAAGTGGGCGGGGGAAGAATTTTAACTTGTCCACACTCATTAATAGCGGTGGGGTTGTGTGTGTGTAGTAGTAGTCTTCAGTTTAACGTCTTTCACTTTAAGTGATATTAGACAGGGGGAGGGTGGGGGGGGGGGGGCAGGGGGGGGGGGGAAGAAAAAAAGAGAGGGGTGGGGGGCGGAGGGCGGGGCGTGGTGGTGGGAACGGTATTGGGCAGAGGGTGAAGAATGGTGTGTGTGTATGTGTGTGTGCGCGTGTTGTGTGTGTGTGTGTGTGTGTGTGTGTGTGTGTTGTTTATTTGTTTTCTTTTGTGGGTTTTTTTTATGGATTAAGTTTCTTATAGGTCTAGATCGGATTATTATTCGAAGAAGGTGAATCTGTTTGAAAACAGATATATACATATATCTACACACAGACAGAGACAGACAGACAGACAGACACACACACACACACACACACACACACACACACACAAGTCCTAAGATGCACACCCCACTCCACACCCCACCCCCAGGTGTTCGGACCTGCCGCCACGAACACCACACCACCAACCAACACCTTTGTGGCAGTGACTGGGCCATCAGCGACACCTCGCGTCGCTTACCGTCACACAGGGCAGACAACTCTCATCTCCGCCCTCCATCTTTGAATTAAGGCGGCCCTGCAAAGTAAAAAAGGGTGAGCGGGTGCTTCCTTGTCCTCATTATATTCACCGCTCTTCACGACACTTAATTCGCACATGGCGGGGGATTGAAATTGAGCGATCATCTTCAAACGGCGACTTTTCTTTACGTGTTAACTTTATCGAGATGGTGATGGACGATGGCGACGGAACGTACAGGGGTTTAGGTTACAGCGGGAGAGAGGTGAACGTGAGTGCAAAGAAGGGAAGAGAGAGGAGGAAGAGGAGGAGGGGGGGTGGGGGGGGGGGGGAGGTGGAAATGGAGTAGGTGTGATGGGTGTGGCAAGGTGTGGAGGCGGTACCGTCTACACACACACACACACACACACACACACCAACCACCGGAAAAATCGGATCGGATCATGAAGATTCGCTACTGTAGTGAGTGAGCAGACCCCTTGATGATGATTGATCGTGATGAGGAGGGATAAAAACGAACCAGTTTCTGCGGCTGAAGTATACCATGAAAGGCTATACTTTTATTTGTTCATTTATTTATTTATTTATTTATTTGTTTGATGATTATTTATTTATTTATTTATCTATTTACTTATTTTCTGATTTTCTGATTTTATTTATTGATATGGATGCTTTTGGTTTAAATAATCTTTAATTATTCAACAATACACATGATTACAATGCAATCAATGACAAAAGAGCATCAACAAGCTTAAAGCTTATACTGTGCTCACAACGTTGCACTTCAATTTTATCATGACGGCTGATGAACCTTATTATGACTTGTATCAAATAACATTCATAAACAGTAAGTAATGAAATAATGAAATAAAACAAATAAACAAACAGTACATAATATAGTAAAATAATGCTAATATCAATATTAACATGAGATTAAATTTATTATCACCAGAGTAATTGGCCTAATAGAAGAAAAACACGAAGAAGAAGAAGAAAATTTAGAAGTATATGGATACTTTTATAGCGCCCATCATCGGTTCAAAGAACATTCAACTGCAGCGGCGCGGGGTCGCCTCTAGTAGTGGACCTCCTGGCGACCTGAAGCGATAGTTTTATGATGATGATGATGATTATGGTAATGATGATGATGATGATGATGATGATATGGATACTTATTTTGCGCCTATCCTCGGTCGGACACCACGCTCTAATCGCTTTTTACAAACACGGGGTAATTTCCACAATAGGCTGCATACCTGGGTAGAGCCGACTGACGGCTGCCATTGGGCGCTCATCATTCGTTTCCTGTGTCATTCAATAAGATTTCAGGCACGCATACATACATTTTCAGACACACATGTAACATTTTTTTTACAGGTATAACCGTTTTGGTTTTGTTTTTTATTTACCCTGCCATGTAGGCAGCCGTACTCCGTTTTCGGGGTGGGTGGGATGGGGCGTATGCTCGGTATGTTCTTGTTTCCGTAACTCATTTAGTTAGTTAATTAATTACTTAGTTAGGTAGGTAGGTAGGTAGGTAGGTTGAATCTACAACCAATGAGTTAATCAAGGAATATACCAAGCCACCAATCATCTACAGTCATTCATTCAGTCAAGGAATAAACCAAGCCATAAATCAATCTATAATCATTCATTCAGTCAAGGAATAAATCAAGCCATAAATCAATCTATAATCATTCATTCAGTCAAGGAATAAACCAAGCCATAAATCAATCTATAATCATTCATTCAGTCAAGGAATAAATCAAGCCATAAATCAATCTACAATCATTCATTCAGTCAAGGAATAAATCAAGCCATAAATCAATCTACAATCATTCATTCAGTCAAGGAATAAATCAAGCCACCAATCATCTATAATCATTCATTCAGTCAAGGAATAAACCAAGCCATAAATCAATCTATAATCATTCATTCAGTCAATGAATAAATCAAGCCATAAATCAATGTACAATCATTCATTCAGTCAATGAATATATCAAGCCATAAATCAATCTGCAATCATTTATTCAGTCAAGGAATAAATCAAGCCATAAATCTACAATCATTCATTCAGTCAAGGAATAAATCAAGTCATAAATCAATCTACAATCATTCATTCAGTCAAGGAATAAATCAAGTCATAAATCAATCTACAATCATTCATTCAGTCAAGGAATAAATCAAGTCATAAATCAATCTACAATCATTCATTCAGTCAAGGAACAAATCAAGCCATAAATCAATCTATAATCATTCATTCAGTCAAGGAATAAATCAAGCCATAAATTAAATCAATCTACAATCATTCATTCAGCCAAGGAATAAACCAAGCTACCAATCGATGTACAAAACGTGTCCTAAATCTGAAATCAGCACCAGATATTACAATAGCTTGTGATGTCGGCTCATGTCGGAAGGTGGTTGTCAATATCTGACCAAAGTTGCAACAACAAACAGAATATTGAGAGAGAGAGAGAGAGCGAGAGAGAGAGAGAGAGAGAGACAGACAGACAGACAGACAGAGACTGAGAAAAGTAGAAACAGACAAAGGGAGGCACAGAGAGAGAGAGACAGAGACGGAGAGAGAGAGACAGAGACAGAGAGGCGGAGAGACAGAGACAGAGAGGCGGAGAGAGAGAGAGACAGAGAGACGGAGAGACAGAGACAGAGAGACGGAGAGACAGAGACAGAGAGGCGGAGAGAGAGAGAGACAGACAGGGACAGACAACTAGAGACTGAGAAAAGTAGAAACAAATAGACAAAGGGAGGCAGAGAGAGAGAGAGAGAGAGAGAGAGAGAGAGAGAGAGAGAGAGTGTGTGTGTGTGTGTGTGTGTGCGTGTGTGTGTGCGTGTGTGTGTGTGTGTGTGAGAGAGAGAGAGAGAGAGAGAGAGAGAGTGCGTGCGTGTGTGTGTGTGTGTGTGTGTGTGTGTGTGTGTGTGTGTGTGTGTGTGTGAGAGAGAGAGAGAGAGAGAGAGAGAGAGAGAGAGAGAGAGAGAGAGAGTAGTGGTTCGAGATACAAGTATGCGTGTATCCAATGAACTAAAATCAGTTCAGTTCAATTACTCAAGGAGGCGTCACAGCGTTCGGACAAATCCATGATGTGCCACACTACAAGCAGATGTCTGACCAGCAGCGTAACCAAATGCACTTAGTCAGGCCTTGATGGGAAAAAATCAAGCAGCATTGTTGGCATATTTATCCATCAGGTATGTATGTGGGTTTTTTTGTGTGTGTTTTTGTTGTTGTTGTTATTGTTTTTAGTTCTTAAATGCTTTTCTGCACATGAAATATTCCATAACCAGCCTCCTGAACAAATGAGACTGGATTTAAAAAAAGAACTACTGTCGTGACAGGGATCTTAATCTTGTTGGTCTGGCGGATTAACGTGGCAGGAAATCGATTTTTCAAAGACTGGAGTATGGTTAGACATGTTTTGGAACATATATAATGCTTTCCTATATTCAAATTTAAGCAACAGAAGAAAATTCAAGTGTCTGTCGTCATTAGCAGTCAGTGATTGATAACAAAGAGAGACTGAGAGAGAAGAGAGATCAAGAAAGAGAGAGAGAGAGAGAGAGAGAGAGAGAGAGAGAAGAGAGAGAGAGGGGAGGGAGGTAGAGAGAGAGAGAGAGAGAGAGAGAGAGAGAGAGAACGAGGGAGAAAGTGAGAGAGAGAAGAGAGAGAGAGGGGAGGGAGGTAGAGAGAGAGAGAGAGAGAATGAGGGAGAAAGTGAGAGAGAGAAGAGAGAGAGAGGGGAGGGAGGTAGAGAGAGAGAGAGAGAGAGAGAGAGAGAGAGAGAACGAGGGAGAAAGTGAGAGAGAGAAGAGAGAGAGAAGGGAGAGAGAGAGAGAGAGAGAGAGAGAGAGAGAGAGAGAGAGAGAATCTCCATTGAAGAAAAATAAAGGCAAAGACAGAGATATCTGAACCATAACCCTCCTCTGCACCTCCCCCCTCCACACACACACACACACACAGACACACACACACACACACACACACACACACCCGCATCCCAATCCCCCCTCCCCTTCCGGTCTTCCCCGGGGAAGAAAGGAAATACTTTCAAAAAAAATGTTCAGTGCAACTTTCTGCGTTTTCGTTTCATCATGCAGACTCCCAGCGCTGACGCACCCCATCTCCCGTTTCATTTGACATCGATGTGAAATACAGTTACCGTCTTTAATGTGATTCCTGTGACAGGTCAGGTCATTAGTTGTGTTCCTTTCCCTCTCACCGGGGGCTTGTAACTGAGTGCAGATGTATTTCAGCCTCTCTGTTGCTGTTGCTGTTGCTGCTGTTGCTGTTGCTGCAATTATGCGTGTTTCCTAGCCACTCAGTCACTCTGTGTTGTTGTTATTACAACATGTCAAGCCTTACACGTCGCTTACACCTTGCCTCTGATGAAGTTTTTCTCCTCAACGAAAATGGCTCCCCCCCCGCTTGAGTTTGGAGCCCGGAAAACCAATGTTTTGAAACGCAAGGCTTGAAAAGTCTTGCTGTAAGGGGAGTTAAAAAGCAATATCGCCAGGAATTCAGAGTTAACTACCCTTTCACGCGGCGGCAAGGTTGGGTGTCGCTACTGGTAGGAGGCAATTTGTCTCGACGCCATGACGGTTGTTGGGGTGGGGGTAGGGGTGGAAACGGAACACAGTGGCTGGAAGATGAGAGAATCCTGTGGCTTGTGAGTTGTTGCTGACAATTTACGGCTGAGTTGTCTCCAGCTCTTTGCGTTTGACACACAGGAGGGGGAGGGGGGGGGGGGGAGATGGGGAGATTGTTTTCGGCAGCCTATTGCTGCTTCTGCTGCTGCTGCTGCTGCTGTTGCTGTTTCTTCTGCCGCCGTCAAATGGCTCCATCTTCCTGGCCAAAGTTTCAAAGCATGCTTAGAACGCAGCCCGGTTCTGCTATGTCTGGCGCAAGAGGTCTTTTTAAAAAGTCAGGTTATAAAGAGAGAGAGAAAATGAATGAGAGGGGAGAGAGCGGGGGAGAGGGGGAGAGGGGCGGAGAGGGGGGGGGGGGCAGGGGAGAGAGATAGCGAGAAAGAGGAGAGAGAGAGGGAGGAAGAGAGTGAGAGGAAAGAGAGAGGGAGGGAGAGAGAAAGACACAGAGAGAATGATGGAGAGAGAGGGGGCGAGGAATAGAGAGAGAGAGGGAAAGATAGAGCTAGAAAGAGAGAGGAGAGAGAGAGGGAGAGACAGAGGAGAGAAAAGGGGATGGAGAGAGAGAATGATAGAGAAAGGGGACACATGGAGAGAGAGAGAGAGGCACACACACAGAGAGAGAGAGAGAGAGAGAGAGAGAGAGAGAGAGAGAGAGAAACAGAGAAAGAAAGACAGACATAGAGAGATACACAGAGAAAAGGGATAAACGAACGAAAGAAAGGTAGATAAATAGAAATCTGGTGGAGAGAGAGAGAGAGAGAGAAAGAGAGAGGAGAGAAAGAGGATGAAAAAGAGGGAATGAATGAATGAATGAATCTTTATTTTCAAACGGTGAAGATATTAGCACTTTGGCCGACTTACACATCTGCCGTTGTTCTAAGAGACACACAAACAATGGGAGAGGGAGGGAGACAGATACAGACAGACGGACAGACAGACAGACATCCAGAGAGAGGGAAACAGAGATAGAGACAGAGAAGCAGAGACAAAGAAAGCGACAGACAGACAGACAGACAGACAGACAGAAACAGATAGCTTTGTGCATGTAATAACATGATAAATCAGGCACGACTTTCGTCAATTTTGGCGTGACCAGAAGCATAAATTATCACCTGATAAGATGACCCTCGACAGAAGATCAAACAGCATACTGTGATGCACTACACAGTGAGAGATAGGGCATGGCCATTTAAAGAGGACTATTTGGGGCCAGCAGAGCATACGTTTTGTCAGGCGGCGACAATTGAGCTGGGTCATTTGAATCGATTAGTAGTTGTGACGCAGGGAAAGAGAGAGAGAGAGAGAGAGAGAGAGAGAGAGAGAGAGAGACAGACAGACAGACAGACAGACAGACAGACAGACAGACAGACAGACAAAGAGAATACTGGATGACGCATGAGGAGGGCATTCGTTTTTTGTTTGTTTTTTTTTGTTTGTTTCTTTGCAGACAGACAGAGATGGTAAGAGAGAGAGAGAGAGAGAGAGACAGAGACAACGAGACAGACAGACAGACAGAGACAGAGACACTGGAGCACAGAGACAGACAAAGACACAAACAGACAGACAGGCAGGCAGACAGACAGAAACAGAAAGACAACGACAGAGACAAAGAGAGAGAGAGAGAGAGAGAGAGAGAGAGAGAGAGAGACAGAGAGACAGAGACAGAGACAGAGACAAAGAGACAGCGGGGCACAGAGAATGACAGACAGACAGACAGAGACACAAACAGACATACAGGCAGACAGACTGAGACAGAGAGACAAAGGAACAGAAACAACGAGACAGACCGACAGACAGACAGAGACAGAGACAAAGACAAGGAGACATCGGGGCACAGACAGACGGAGGCGCAGACAGAGAGACAGGCAGACAGACAGACAGACAGACAGACAATGACACAGAGACAGAGACAACGAGGAAGAGAGACAGACATACAGAGACAGAGAAACAGAAAATAAAGTAGACATCGGGACACAGAGACAGACAGACAGACAGAAACACACACAGACAGGCAGACAGACAGAGACAGGGAGACAATGACAAAGACAGAGACAGAAACAAAGACAGAGACATCTGGGCACAGACAAACAGAGGCGCAGACAGAGACAGGCAGACAGACATACAGAGAGACAGTCAGAGACACAGACAGACACAGACAGAGACAGAGAGACAGAAACACAGACAGACAGAGACACAGACAGAGACACAGACATCGGCAGAGAAACAGTCAGAGACACAGACAGACAGACAGAGACACAGACACAGACACAGACATAGGCAGAGAAACAGTCAGAGACACAGACACAGACAGAGACAGACAGAGACAGAGACATAGGCAGAAAAACAGTCAGAGACACAGGCAGAGACAGACAAGAGACACATACAGAGACACAGACAGACAGACAGACACAGACAGAGACACAGACAGACAGAGACGCATACAGAGACACAGACAGACAGACAGACAGACAGAGTAAGAGACGCAGACAGAGACACAGATAGAGACACAGACAGATACACAGACAGTCAGACACAGACAGAGAGACAAACAGAGACACAGACAGAGACAAAACAGAGACCGAAAAAGAGCACAGCAAGAAAAAGAAATTATTAAACAAGGGAGGTTGTGTGAGACGGGTGGGAAAACAAGAGGGTGGAGGTGGGTGGGGTGTGGGGGTGGAGGTGGGTAGGGTGTGGAGGTGGAGGTGGGTAGGGTGTGGAGGGTGGAGGTGGGTGGGGTGTGGAGGGTGGAGGTGGGTGGGGTGTGGAGGGTGGAGTTGGGTGGGGTGTGGAAGTGGAGGTGGGTGGGGTGTGGGGGTGGAGGTGGGTAGGATGTGGGGGTGGAGGTGGGTGGGGTGTGGAGGGTGGAGGTGGGTGGGGTGTGGAGATGGGTGGGGTGTGGGGGTGGAGGTGGGTAGGGTGTGGGGGTGGAGGTGGGTGGGGTGTGGGGGTGGAGGTGGGTGGGGTGTGGAGGGTGGAGGTGGGTGGGGTGTGGGGATGGAGGTGGGTGGGGTGTGGGGATGGAGGTGGGTGGGGTGTGGAGGGTGGAGGTGGGTGGGGTGTGGGGATGGAGGTGGGTAGGGTGTGGAGGGTGGAGGTGGGTGGGGTGTGGGGATGGAGGTGGGTGGGGTGTGGGGGTGGAGGTGGGTAGGATGTGGGGGTGGAGGTGGGTGGGGTGTGGAGGGTGGAGGTGGGTGGGGTGTGGAGATGGGTGGGGTGTGGGGGTGGAGGTGGGTAGGGTGTGGGGGTGGAGGTGGGTGGGGTGTGGGGGTGGAGGTGGGTGGGGTGTGGAGGGTGGAGGTGGGTGGGGTGTGGGGATGGAGGTGGGTGGGGTGTGGGGATGGAGGTGGGTGGGGTGTGGAGGGTGGAGGTGGGTGGGGTGTGGGGATGGAGGTGGGTAGGGTGTGGAGGGTGGAGGTGGGTGGGGTGTGGGGATGGAGGTGGGTGGGGTGTGGGGGTGGAGGTGGGTGGGGTGTGGGGATGGAGGTGGGTGGGGTGTGGAGGGTGGAGGTGGGTGGGGTGTGGGGATGGAGGTGGGTGGGGTGTGGGGGTGGGAAGTGGGTGGGGTGTGGGGATGGAGGTGGGTAGGGTGTGGAGGGTGGAAGTGGGTGGGGTGTGGGGATGGAGATGGGTGGGGTGTGGGGGTGGAGGTGGGTGGGGTGTGGGGATGGAGGTGGGTGGGGTGTGGGGGTGGAGGTGGGTGGGGTATGGGGATGGAGGTGGGTGGGGTGTGGGGATGGAGGTGGGGTGTGGAGGGTGGAGGTGGGTGGGGTGTGGGGGTGGAGGTGGGTGGGGTGTGGAGGTGGAGGTGGGTAGGATGTGGAGGTGGAGGTGGGTGGGGTGTGGAGGGTGGAGGTGGGTGGGGTGTGGGGGTGGGAGGGAAAAAAAGGCAACAAACGAAGGGTCCATTAAACAAGACTGAATGGAAGCAAAACATCACCCGGGCGTCTCGCATCAAGGGCGACCACTCTTGACGCCCTGGGGGCACTAGCGGGGAGAATCAATTTCAACAGCGACAATAGTTAGCCCCCCCCCCACCCTCCCCCTACCGATGAAGGATAGATAACTTCATTCCCTTCAACTCTCATTACTTCCGGTAATGTGTCGGGCTATTTGCATATCTATGGTGTGAAAAGGAAATTGAGGTGTTTCTAGCAAACTTTTTTTTTTTTTTTTTTTTTTTTTGCAAATGGTGTCAAGCGACACGAACTTGTGGAGTCTGGGGTCACCAGCACCAGCACCCCGCACAATCTCCGCAAGTTTTCTGTCTGTCCATCTGTCTATCTATCTGTCTGTGTGTCTGTCTGTGTGACCATAATATATATATATATATATATTGTGTCAGTCTGTCTTTCTGTCACTGCTTGTCTGTCTGCCTTGTAAAGTTATGTGTTGGTGCTGTCACCCACCCATGTTAAATAAATATCCATCTGCTATTGTCTCGCGTTCTTTTTCCCTCTCTCTCTCTCTCTCTCTGTTTTGCGAGAGAGAGGGAGGGGAGAGAGAGAGGGGGGATGGTAGGGAGAGAGAGGGGGGAAGGAAGAGAGAGAGAGGGAGGGAGGGATAGGGAGAGAGAGAGGGAGGGGAGAGACAGAGAGAGAGGGAGGGGAGAGAGAGAGGGAGGGATAGGGAGAGAGTGAGGAATGGAGAGAGAGAGGGAGGAGGGACAGGGAGAGAGAGAGGGAGGGAGGGGAGAGAGAGGGAGAGGCAAGGACATGGAGAGAGAGGGGGAAGGAGGGGAGAGAGAGAGAGGGGGTGGATAGGGAGAGAGAGAGGGAGGGAGAGAGAGAGGGGGGATAGAGAGAGAGAGAGGGAGGGATGAGATAGAGAGAGGGAGGGAGGGGAGAGAGAGAGGGAGGGAGGAGAGAGAGAGAGGGAGGGATAGGGAGAGAGAGGAAGGGAGGGGAGAGAGAGGAGGGATAGGGAGAGAGAGAGGGAGGGAGGGGAGAGAGAGAGGGGGGGATAGGGAGAGAGAGAGGGGAGGGAGGGGAGATAGAGAGAGAGAGGGAAGGATATGGAGAGAGGGGGGATAGGGAGAGAGAGGGAGGGGAGAGAGAGGGGGGATAGGGAGAGAGAGAGGGAGGGAGGGGAGAGAGAGAGGGGGGGATAGGGAGAGAGAGAGGGGAGGGAGGGGAGAGAGGGGGAGGGGTAGGGAGAGAGAGGGGAGGGAGGGGAGATAGAGAGAGAGAGGGAAGGATATGGAGAGAGGGTGGGAGGGAGGGGAGAGAGAGAGGGAAGGATATGGAGAGAGGGGGGATAGAGAGAGAGGGGGAGGGGAGAGAGAGGGAGGGAGGAGGGATAGGGAGAGAGGGGGGAGGGAGGGAAGAGAGAGAGAGAGGGAGGGATAGGGAGAGAGAGAGAGAGAGGGAGGGGAGAGAGAGAGGGAGGGATGGATAGGGAGAGAAAGGGGGATGGAGGAGAGAGAGACAGAGACGAGGGATAGTGACCGGGAGAGAGAGGGGGTGGGGGTGGAGTGAGAAACAGAGACGGAGAGCGAACAGATGGGGGGGGGGGGATGGGGGGGGGGAGTGGAGGTGGTTAATGGGGGGGAAAGAGGAAGGAGCTTCAATGACGCGAATCGTGAATAATTTTTTTCCCTCTCGCTCTTCTGATAACTTATCAGTTTCACGTTGCTCCTGTTGTTGTTCTTGTTGTTGTTTTTGAGACTCTTTCATCTAAACAGAAAAAGAAAAAAGAAAGAAAGAAAAAAGAGAAAAAAAAAAGGAAAACAATTTTTCAACGCTGAAAGTGGAGGGCGAATGAATCACCGGGCATATAATAATTATGTTCAGAACACACTTGGAAAACAGACCAGGAGACATAGATTAAATGCCTTTGATGCAATTTCTTCTCCTTCTTCTTCTTCCTCCTCCTTCTCCTCCTCCTCCTCCTCTTCTTCCTCCTCCCTTAGGTTCTATGTTGACAGATGAGCCAGGTCACAGACATGGACAGATGCAGAGACAGAAAGGCGCACACACGCCGCACTCGCACCCATTAAACACCCTGTGATCCATGTCAGCGTTCGGTGGGTTATGGAAACAAGAACATACCCAGCATGCACCCCCCCCCCGAAAATGGAGTGTGGCTGCCTGTGTGGCTGGGTAAAAACGAAACAAAACAAAAAACAACCGGTCATTCAAGTAAAATGTTGTATCTCTGTATGAGTTTGTATGTGTGCGTGACTGGAACCTGATTGACTGACATAGGAAACCAATGATGAGCGCCCGATGGCAGCTTACAGTCGTCTGTAACCAGGAAGGCAGTCTCTTATGCAAATGACTCCGTGTTTGTAAAGCGCTGGGAGCTTGGTCTCCGACCGAGGACAGCCGCTAT
>NC_134890.1:28080469-28082969 GCF_041734735.1 Babylonia areolata | reverse complement strand
TAATCCATGTCAGCGTTCGGTGGGTTATAGAAACAAGTACATACCCAGCATGCACCCCCCCCGAAAGCGGAGTATAGCTGCCTACATGGCCGGGTAAAAACGGTCATACACGTAAAAGCCCACTCGTGTATATACGAGTAAACGTGGGAGTTGCAGCCCACGAACGCAGAAGAAGAAGAAGAAGTAGCTCGTTTTTCCAGTTCACTTGATTAACCGTTTGTTGTTCTCAAACCTTTTTATTTTATTTATTAAAAACAACAGCAAAAAACAAACAAACCCCATTTCATATAGTCTCATATGAGAGGCGAGCACGTAGGCATATTGATTTCGCTTTGTGTGACTGTTATGACTTCCTTTGAGACCGGAGAACGATGAATGTTTGCATGTTTCAACCAGTTGAACTGGTTTTGTGTGTGTGTGTGTGTGTGTGTGTGTGTGTGTGTGTGTGTCGGGGGAGTATCGACACGGGGGAGTATTGACGCGGGGGAGTATTGACACGGGGGAGTATCGGGCTGACCCCGTGTGTGTGTGTGTGTGTGTGTGTGTGTGTGTGTGTGTGTGTGTGTGTGTCCATGCATTTTTTTCAAGCTTTGTCAACTTTTCATCCACCCACATAGCACGTACAGCCAAAAATTACAGGTTATGAGTCTGGCTTTTGAACTCGTAATGAAAGACTAGACAGACATAGACTTACACAATTTTTTTTTAATAAAACTGTCAATGGTTTTCATGTGTCCAGACGATCTGGTAGACCTTCTTCCTGGTCATATGGCTGAAATAAATCCACACCATAGACGTACATAGGACTGGGGTCAGCTCTATGTTTTCTATCAGCCAGGTCTATGTCTCCCCAGGTCTATGTCTCCCCCAAATCTTCTATCAGCGAGGTCTAAGTTCCTTCAGGTCTATGTTCCCGTAGGTCTATATTCTCCCCCCCCCTCCCCTGCCCCCCCCCCCCCCCCCCCCAACCACCCCTCCAGGTCTAGGACAGCAGCTGACCACTATTGACCACGATCCAAACATTCTCAGACTGCGTTATTTTGTTACGTGTGTCCACTAATATGTCGTAGCAGGTATTTGACCACTGCTTGACCACTAGTGAATAAATTTATTTATTTATTTATTTATTTATTATTATTATTATTTTATTATTATTATTATTATTGCTACCTTTTTATATTATAATTATTATTTATTTATTTATGCAAGCTTATCTATTATTTATTCACCTTTTTTCCCTTTTTTTTCTCCTCAAGACCTGACTAAGCGCGTTGGGTTATGCTGCTGGTCAGGCATCTGCGCGGCAGATGTGGTATAGGGTATATGGATTTGTCCGAACGCAGTGACGCCTCCTTGAGCTACTGAAACTGAATTGACCACTACTGACCACTGTTGTACACTAACAGAGTTCAACTTGCATCACTTTGTGACGGTTATGCATTGTTGGGACATCATGGCAGGGTTCGACCATAAGCTGACCAGTGTTGCCAACTGTTGGCCTTTAGTGACCAATACTTTCCACTGCCTGACATTAGTGACCACTACTGACCACGTAACCACATTCCATTGTTTTTATCTTGTCTGCGCATTATTATGACGTCTTGACCACTACAGACCACCAGATCACTGACCGCTTCCGACCACTGACCACTGCTGACCAGTACCCAAAAGTGTATGTATGATTAAACAAACATAGGTCTGGGGGAACATAGACCTGGGGGAACAAACACCTGGGGGAACATAGACCTGGGGTAACAAACACCTGGGGGAACATAGACCTGGGGGAACATACACCTGGGGGAACATACACCTTGGGTAACAAACACCTGGGGGAACATAGACCAGGGGTAACAAACACCTGGGGGAACATAGACCTTGGGTAACAAACACCTGGGGGAACATAGACCAGGGGTAACAAACACCTGGGGGAACATAGACCTTGGGTAACAAACACCTGGGGGAACATAGACCTGGGGTAACAAACACCTGGGGGAACATAGACCTTGGGTAACAAACACCTGGGGGAACATAGACCTGGGGTAACAAACACCTGGGGGAACATAGACCTGGGGTAACAAACACCTGTGGGAACATAGACCTGGGGTAACAAACACCTGGGGGAACATAGACCTGGGGTAACAAACACCTGGGGGAACATAGACCTTGGGTAACAAACACCTGGGGGAACATAGACCTGGGGTAACAAACACCTGGGGGAACATAGACCTGGGGTAACAAACACCTGGGGGAACATAGACCTGGGGTAACAAACACCTGGGGGAACATAGACCTGGGGTAACAAACACCTGGGGGAACATAGACCTGGGGTAACAAACACCTGGGGTAACATAGGCCTGGGGTAACAAACACCCGGGGGAACATACACCTGGGGAAACATACACCTGGGGAAACAAACACCCGGGGTAACAAACACCCGGGGTAACAAACACCCGGGGTAACAAACACCTGGGGAAACATACACCTGGGGAAACATACACCT
>NC_134890.1:28045469-28072969 GCF_041734735.1 Babylonia areolata | reverse complement strand
ATCTCCAACTGGAGAAATTTGGTCAGGTGCATTATCACAACATAGACAAGTAAACAACATGGGGACCATAACTGTAAAAGCCAACAACAGCCCCAACAAATATTACGAAGATACAAATGTAAAAAATATCACATACATCGTTTCATACATACATCCACACACTGCAGGTAATAACTAGTATTCTTAATGTAAAAACAGAAAGAATTAAGAAACATTATTTGAATATAATTATAAACATAGCCTACTATACTGCACATTGATTATAATAGACAGATAAGATAAGAATAAAGATGAATTGCGGAAAACCACAACCAGATAATTAGCACACACCCGCACCGCACCCCCCACCCCCCCCACCCCCACCCCCACCCCACACACGCGGATAACTTGATTAAACAAGAGTAATAAACATATGTTCTCAAATAAAAGCATTTCACATATTCGCTTTTAAAAACATTGCAATTAATTATTACATCGTAATTATTAAACAGGCATCTGCTTAGCAGACGTGGTGTAGCGTATATGGAATTGTGCGAACGCAGTGACGCCTCCTTGAGCTACTGATACTGATACTTGCCTACCTGCCGTTCCGTTTTCGCCTATTCAGCATCTCTCTCTCTCTCTCTCTCTCTCTCTCTCTCTCTCAATTTACTTCTGACGTCTAAAAATAGAAGAATGTCTTGACACATTTGGCTTTATTTGTCTACAAAGCATTGAGTCTACTGTACATTAGTTCAACTTAACCCTTTGGGTGTAGTAAGGTGTTTCATTTCTTCACATTTCTATTTACAGTTGTTCGGAATCTACGCTGGTATTATGATTATTATCCGTTTAATTGATTATGTAATGCTCCCTTCAGAGAGGAGCTATGGCCTATTCTGAATATAATATTCGCATTCGCATTCTCTCTCTCTCTCTCTCTCTCTCTCTCTCTCTCTCTCAAACTCTCTCTTGATCACACACATGCTAATGAAATGCGCATGTTTATTGAGACTCCGCAATCCATGTTGTTACAAATAATATATGCATTATCCGTTTGCTGTTTGAGCGCACAGCACACACACACCCACACCCACAGCCCCCACACTCACACCACCCACATCCCCACCCACTCACTTGCATGCACGAACGCACGTAGGCCGTTTTATATTAAAAACAAAACAAACACACACACACACACACACACACACACACACACAAAAAAAAAAACAACAACAAAAAAACAACAACAACTAGACAGTTGAACAAATACACGCTCTTGCGCAAACTAAATAATAAAGGGTTGGGCTAAGGTGGTGGTGGTGGTGGTGGTAGTGGTGTGTGTGTGTGTGTGTGTGTGTGTGTGTGTGTGTGTGTGTGTGTGTGAGTGTGTGTACGTGTGTGTGTGTGTGTGTACATGTGCGTGTGTGTGTGTACGTGTGTGTATGTGTGTGTGTGTGTGTGTGTGTGTGCGTGCGTGCGCGCGCGCGTGTGTGTGTGTGTGTACATGTGTGTGTGTATACATGTACGTGTGTGTGTGTGTGTGTGTGTACATGTGCGTGTGTGTGTGTACATGTGCGTGTGTGTATGTGTGTGTGTGTGTGTGTGTGTGTGTGTGTGTGTGTGTGTGTGTGTGTGTGTGTGTACGTGTGTGTGTGTGTGTGTGTGTGTGTGTGTACGTGAGTGTGTGTGTGTGTGTGTGTGTGTGTGTGTGTGTGTTTGTGTGTACGTGTGTTTGTGTACATGTGTCTGTGTGTACGTGTACTTGTGTGTGTGTGGGGGGGGGGGGGAGGGGGGGGGTGGAGGCTGATGGAGTTTAAATACCACCACCTTATCTGATAAAGTAAATCCCACAACAACAAAAAAAAACCAAAAAAAAAAAACCCTGCTCAAGCTAAATATTGACAAGTGCACAACGCGATTCAAAAGACTAATGTTTGCCGATGAGAAGAACGTTCAACAATATTTTTCTTCGGATTATTATTACAAACTAAAACTGCTGACCTAAGCTGAGAGCCCTGCTGTGTGGATTGCGAAAGAGGAAAAACCTCATGACGCACATTATCACCGGCGGTCCTGATTAAGACGTGTGTGTGTGTGTGTGTGTGTGTGTGTGTGTGTGTGTGTGTGTGTGTGTGTGTGTGTGTGTGTGTGTGTGAGTGTGTGTGTGCGTGCGTGCGTGTGTGTGTGTGTGTGTTTGTGTTTGAGCAACGCAGAAACAAAGAAGAATCACAATATCAGAGACGAACACTTTGTTCGAGAATAAAACCAGAATGAATGTACATGTAAAGACTGTGAACACTATCTGTGTGCTGTATGTATACAGCACCATGAAAAGTAAAGTAACCCCTTAACAAACCTCCAAACAACATCAACACTTGTCAATAAGAGAAAAAGAAAAAGAAAAAGCAACGACAAGAAAAAATAATGAAATGAAAAAATAAAAAGTTGTCATTAAAAAAACAAACAAACAAACAACAACAAAAACAAAAACAACAACAAAAAAAACAACAACAACAACAACACACAAACAAACAAACAAACAAAAAACAACAACAACAACAACACTCTTCACTCTTCTGAAGTTGAGTGTCATCAGCACAGGGATGATGACTAACATTGTAGTGGTTGATAATTTCAGCGAGATGAGCAGTGTACAGTGTGAAGAGAACTGGGCCTAAAACAGACCCCTGTGGGACTCCGTGTTTGGTTTTAACAGGTTCAGACTGGAAATAATCGACGATGACAGACTGGAATCGATCAGTGAGATAAGATTTGAACCAGTTGAGAACAGTGCCGTTGATGCCAAATGTAAAATGAAGACGGGAAAGAAGGATTGAATGGTCTATCGTGTCAAAGGCGGCTGACAAGTCGAGAAGAGGGAAAATGGAAATTTTTCCTGAGTCGGACGCTAACAGTAAATTGTTCAGGATGGACGGGGGGGGGGGGGGGGGGGGGGGGGTCAGTTGTTTCAGTTTGAGTTCATGACCTTGTAATTTTAGCCAGGTTTCGGTAAGAAATACGAAATCAAATTTATTTTTCAAAAATATAATCAGAAATATAGTCAGTCTTTTTTGATCAGGGCAGACAGATTGAGAACTGAACAGACAGGCATGAAAGAGATCAGAGGCAGGCTGAGAGGAATTTAATGGTGAATCAGGTGAGTCAGACAGACAGGCAACGGAAGGAGACGATGGTGACTGAACAGTGGAGGACAGTGGGGAGGAAGAGAAAGGTCCGGGAGTTGAGACAGGTGTGGGAGGAGTAGGAAGCAGAGCAGAGCCAATCACGGGGGATACACCACAGTTTGGAAAAGTGTCACAGATACACACACACACACACACACACACACAGAGTGAGAGTTTTGCATGTGAGTCCCTGTGTGCCGGAGGGTGTCGGGTGTCGATCGACCTGATCAGATCATTGCACGAACAGAACCCTAATGGGTTTATTGACCCACATCTGTTACAGCTTGTGTGTGTGTGTGTGTGTGTGTGTGTGTGTGTGTTTTGTTTTCTTTAATAATTTAGCTTCTTTTCATGTTAAGTGATATTAGTCGTGTGTGTGTGTGTGTGTGTGTGTGTGTGTGCATTTTTTCTCTCTTTAATTTAGCTTCTTTTCACTTTGAGTGATATTAGACGCGCGTGTGTGTGTGTGTGTGTGTGTGTGTGTGTGTGTGTGTGTATTTTTCTTTAATTTAGTTTCTTTTCACTTTGAGTGATATTAGACGTGTGTGTGTGTGTGTGTGTGTGTGTGTGTGTGTGCACGCGCGCGCATGCATGTGTGTTTAGTTTAACATGTCTTCAACACCGATTGCCATACACAAGCGGACTGGTCGCGCGAAATCATTCTCAATACACAACAACAACAAAAACAAGCATTTAGTTTTGTAAGCATAAATAATTTATTTGGTAACTTAACACTTTGGTAATTATAACGCACTCAGGGCACCACAATCAGCAGCAGCAATTTGCAACGTCAATATCTGTAATATATATAATATATATATATATATATATTTGAATAATAGTCTGAAACTGGATGATCACGACTAAGGAAATCATTCTTGTACATATCGAGACAAACAGAGAGAGGGAGAGACAGACAGACAGACAGTGAGACAGACAGACAGACAGGGACAGAGACAGACAGACAGAGACAGACAGACAGACATACAGAGACAGGCAGACAGAGAGACAGAGAAAGAGAGGGAGAGAGAGACAGAGAGAGATAAAGTGAACTCAAAACATCGCCGTTGAACCATAATACGATGAAGGTCAGAAAGCATGCTCAAGCGCGGGTGGATGGTTGACAGGGAGGAGGGGGAGGGTGGGGGTTGGCGACAGGGAGGAATGGGGGAGTGGGGATAAAAATGGTGGGGGTGGGGGTGGGGGACCAGGGGAAGCATTAACATCAAAAGCTGCCACCACCATCAAAAAGAACGCATCCCTCACCAGGGACGAAACCGGAATAATTACTCCCAGAAAAATAAGGCCAATGTACAATTCCACGATCAGTTTCTCAACTCTCACAAAATTTCCCCCCCGCCCCACAAAACACAGAAAATGCATGAAGAGTGTTCGGTAAGTCTGGATAACTGTCTACAAAATCAATTTCTTCCTTAACGTTGATTGCATGATATTTTTAACTGAAGAGAGAGAGAGAGAGAGAGAGAGAGAGAGAGAGAGAGAGAGAGACAGAGACAGAGAGACAGAGAGAGATTAAGACCATTTGCAATAAGCATGCATATTCTAGATATACAACACCTGTAACAGCTACAATACTCACACGCGAGCATGCTACATTACTTAACCACAAGCAATCGCCCTATATATCAGTAACTTTGGACGAATGATATAGACTGAAATGCTTTTCTCCGATATGGATGACCACGCACAGTCTATGTCCAACAGTAACATAGATTCTGAGGCATCCATGAGCTGGACAGAGCGGCACAGGTCACAATCTTCAGACTGCGAACGGGACACTGTCAGCTCCTCTCCCACCTTTACCGTCTGAAGATATCACACACTGACCAGTGCCCTTGTGGCACAGGCCTACAGACCCCCTCCCATATCCTGCAGTCCTGTCCCACCTTCGACGCTCTGAGACGCCAGGCATGGCCCAGCCCGGTGGAGCTCCAGGAGAAACTGTGGGGACCGGTGGGGTCCCTGCGACGGACTGCGGACTTCGCTGTCCTGACCGGACTGAAAATCTAGCGTGGCCAGGGAACGCGGAAGAAGAAGAAGAAGAAGAAGAAGATATCGCGTGATTACTCAGCACACATCAATTAGCAGCCACTGTCGTGCCGTTTGATGACACACCTGAAGGCATCATACTCACAATAAATGGCTTCTTCCTTAAAGAGGAAAATATCTACCTCAGATGCTCGCGATGCAAACAGCAGCAGTTTTTTTTTCTCTTTCTTTCTTTTTTTTCCCCTTCTTTCTACGTGATCTTTTTATCTATTTTGTTTGTCACCAGTTCGTAACGCAATGTCTGAGAGATGCCTATAGAGAGTGGATTAAGTACATCCTCTCTGTTCTATATTATGTCCCATCAGTCCTGGCTACCCCCCCACCCCCGAGACCCCCCCACAACCCACCCCACACACACTGTATTTTCTTCTTATATTTCTGAGGGCAGGATTTTAAAAATCTGTTTTAGCTTATTCTTTTACCCACAATAAAGATCATTTTGACTTCACACACACACACATGCACACACCACACGAACTTACTTAAATAGAGGAATCGAGAATTCAATCATTTATCATTATTTCATTCCTCAGTTTACTATGAAATTCATGCACCCGCTCATTCGTTTGGCTTATTGCTCAGCCGACCACCAAGGTCATGTTTAGGCTGTAAGGCTTTTACTTCAAACCAGAACGGTGAATCTAGAATTAAAAACAAACATCATAATCTAAAACCAGAACGATGAACACAGAAACAAACAAAAACCAACATCAAAATCTAAAAACCCAACTCTTTTGTACAACTAAAGACCACAACGAAAACAAACAAACAACTTCTGCTACTACCACGTAAAAACCAAACCTGATGACCAGATGAAACAGACTTATTTTATTATTGAAAAAAAACCCAACAACAACAACAACAAACAAATAAACAAAAAAATCCCACAACAGTGTCTTCAAGAAGTCTGGTGTAATAATATGTTTATGTCTGCTGTCACGTGTATCCCAGCATGTTATTAAAACTGTGTCCGATGTTGAGGGGCCCATTGCATGGAATGCCCGTTAACCCTTTAAAAGACTGCAGCGAGTTCAAGAGAAGTTCACATACGCTTTTCAGACAGGGATAACCGTTTAAAAGACTGCAGCGAGTTCAAGAGCAGTTCACACACGCTTTTCAGACAGGGATGGTTAAAGCTCGTTTCAGTTCTGGACGACTTTGATCATTTTTTCTTTTATCTTTTTTTTTTTTTTTATCCCCCCCCCCCCCTGTGTGTGTGTGTGTGTGTGTGTGTGTGTGTGTGTGTGTGTGTTAGTGAGAGTTCCATTCTTCCTGCCATATGTTCTTGACGTATGTTCTGCACTTTGGGCTTTAGTTATTCCAGAATGTACATTGGAAGAATCTGATTCGTTTTTTTTTTGTTTTTTTGTTCGTGTGTTTGTTGTTGATGTTTTTTGCTACGGTTTGGTGGTTGTATCAGAAGTAAAAAAACAAACAAACAAACAAAACAAAACAGAAACAACGAACTTTTCCTTGTAGTTTTCCATGCCAGAATACTTGGGTTTATGGAAACTACACACACACACACACACACACACACTCACACACACCTTAATTCTTCTTGGGACCTACTAATATTTCGTTTTACATTAGTTCATTGTTGTCAACTATACATGTATTTCTAAAACTCTTATTCTTTTCTTTTTTTGTTTTTCCAAGTAAGCTTGCATACATACTTTAATTAAATGTCAGCAACAATTGCGATATTGTTCCATGAAGCAATCTTATCTATAACCTGCATATTGCAGTGACAACTGTAGCCGTGTTTGTTTGGGTGTTTTTTTTTCGACAAAAGAACGCCATCAATACGTCATAATGTACATGACGTCATCAATGAATGACGTCATCCACATCACATGAAGTCGTAATCTCCGACCCGTTTGACGAAGCTGCCATCACCGATCAGGTTGGAGAGAGTCTGCATTCGGCTCTTCAGTTCCGACACGTTGATGTAGCAACCCTGTAAGACACAACAATGCGGAACCTCAGTTATCTGATGACGACGATGATGATGATGATGATGACGATGGCAACGACGATGACTTTGTTATCGTCTTGCCCAGAACAACATCAATAGCAACAACAAACCCCAAGCAGAACAACAACAACAAAAGCCATGGCCAGTGTTAATGACGATAACACTGATGATGATGGTGTTGATGATGGGCTCATTAGCCGAGTGGTTGGAGCGTTGGACTTTCAATCTGAGGGTCCCGGGTTCGAATCTTGGTAACGGAGCCTGGTGGGTAAAGGGTGGAGATTTTTCCGATTTCCCAGATCAACATTATTATGTGCAGATCTGATCGTGTCTGAACCCCGTTCGTGTGTGTATGCACGCAAAAGATCAAATACGCACGTTAAAGACACTGTAATCTATGTCAGCGGTCTGTGGGTTATGAATCGGAAAAAAGAACATATCCAGCATGCACACCCCCCACCCACGAACGGAGTAAGGCTGCCTACGTGGCGGAGTAAATAAACAAAACGGTCATACACGTAAAATGTTACATGTCTGTCTTGAGTGTGTATGTGTGCGTGACTGACATCTGATTTAATGACACAGGAAGCGAATGGCGAGCGCCCAATGGCAGTTTCAGTTTCAGTTTCAGTAGCTTAAGGAGGCGTCACTGCATTCGGACAAATCCATATACGCTACACCACATCTGCCAAGCAGATGCCTGACCAGCAGCGTAACCCAACGCGCTTAGGCCTTGAGAAAAAAAAAAGAAAAAAAAAAGGCAGCCAGTAGCCAGGTAGGCAGCCTGTTGTGCAAATGACCCCGAGTTTGTAAAGTGCTTAGAGCTTTGTCTCCGACCGAGGATAGGCACTATATAAGTATCCATATCATGATGATGATCATCAGCATCGCCTAGGAAGCGAGAGAATCTGAGCGCGCTGGTTCGAATCACGAACGGCTCAGCCGCTGATATTTTCTCCCCCTCCACTAGACCTTGAGCGGTGGTCTGGACGTTAGTCATTCGGATGAGACCATAAACCGAGTGCAGCATGCACTTTGCGCACGTAAAAGAACCCACGGCAACAAAAGGGTTGTTTCTGGCAAAATTCTGTAGAAAAAATCCACTTCGATAGGAAAAACAAAACTGTGTAGCGACGCGCTCTCCCTGGGGAGAGCAGCCCGAATCTCACACAGAGAAATCTGTTGTGATAGAAAGAAATACAAATAGCAATACAAATGATAATGATGACGGAAACAATAATGACGATGACGATGCACGGCGATGACACCGACGATAGATAACCCAGTTTCTGCTGAAGGCACGAACAGCCACCGTTGTCACGTGTGTTGAGGAGAGATGTCTGATGGATGATAATGATGACGGCCATGATGATGAATTACATTTATATGGTCCCTGTGCTACAAACTACAGGAACAAGAATTACATTTATATGTTGCCTGTGCTACAAACTACAGGAACAAGAATTACGTTTATATGTTGCCTATGCTACAAACTACAGGAACAAGAATTACATTTATATGGTGCCTGTGCTACAAACTACAGGAACAAGAATTACATTTATATGGTGCCTATGCTACAAACTACAGGAAGACGAATTACATTTATATGGTGCCTATGCTACAAACTACAGGAACAAGAATTACATTTATACGGTGCTTATGCTACAAACTACAGGAACAAGAATTACATTTATATGGTGCCTGTGCTACAAACTACACTTACAAGAATTACGTTTATATGGTGCCTATGCTAAAAACTACAGGAACAAGAATTACGTTTATAAGGTGCCTATGCTACAAACTACAGGAACAAGAATTACATTTATATGGTGCCTATGCTACAAACTACAGGAACAAGAATTACGTTTATATGGTGCCTATGCTACAAACTACAGGAACAAGAATTACGTTTATATGGTGCCTATGCTACAAACTACAGGAACAAGAATTACATTTATATGGTGCCTATGCTACAAACTACAGGAACAAGAATTACGTTTATATGGTGCCTATGCTACAAACTACAGGAACAAGAATTACGTTTATATGGTGCCTATGCTACAAACTACAGGTACAAGAATTACGTTTATATGGTGCCTATGCTACAAACTACAGGAACAAGAATTACATTTATACGGTGCTTATGCTACAAACTACAGGAACAAGAATTACGTTTATATGTTGCCTGTGCTACAAACTACAGGAACAAGAATCACATTTATATGGTGCCTATGCTACAAACTACAGGAACAAGAATTACATTATATGGTGCCTATGCTACAAACTACAGGAAGACGAATTACATTTATATGGTGCCTATGCTACAAACTACAGGAACAAGAATTACATTATATGGTGCCTGTGCTACAAACTACAGGAAGACGAATTACATTTATATGGTGCCTATGCTACAAACTACAGGAACAAGAATTACGTTTATATGGTGCCTGTGCTACAAACAACGGGCACAAGAATTACATTTATATAGTGTATCATCGATAAACAACTGAAATACATGATAAAGAAATAGATAGACGAACAAACAAACAAAGAAATATGTAGCTGAATAAACAAACACATAAATAAATAGATAAAATAAAGGAATGAACGAATAAGCCAGTAAAAAAAAAAAAGATAAATGAATAAATATATGAATAAACGAACAGATACAAGAATAAAAGGAACTGGCTGCAAAGTGGACACATTAATAATATTCACCTGGAGGTGTCTTTCCTGTCCACTCTTGTGCACGAAGGCCGCCCGCCCGTGAGCGACCCGCCGGTTATTGTAAGATACCATGTCGCCCGGCTGAAGGCGGTAGTGGAACTGAACACAGACAAGACACAGAACCGGTGTCATGGCAGTTAGGTTCCCCCCCCCACCCCCACCAACCCTTCCCCCCACACACCCCTCCCCCCAACCCCAACTCAACAGAAATGAATATGATCAAAGTGTGAGGAGAAAGATAGGGCTGTTGTTGATTTTATTCATTCATTCATGTATTTATTTATCTATTTATTTATGAAAGGATTGGTATCATTTACGGTAACTGTCATTGAAAAAAAACAAACAATCCTCTTTTTGCAAAAAAAAAAACCCCAACATATACATGTTAATATTCAACATCTGCTGTGAGACTGACCGTGTGCACAGTTCATTTTTCGTAACAGTTTCTTTTCCACTGTTTCAATCAGTATTTGTGACCACACTGTGCTGGAATCTCAGCTGAAATCTTGTATTGTTAAAATGAAAATTCTGTATGATTCTATCATGATGACTTTGAGAAAAAACAAAACAAAACATCTTCCTTGCAAAGGTGAAAATAAAACGAAGGGGAAAGAATAATAGAACACACATCCCCCCCACCCCACACGCACGTAAGCACACACACGACCACCACCACAACCACCCTTGTGATTGGTCATTGTGTCAACCTTGTAAGGCCAGTTATTGGTCAGTGTGTTTACCTTGTACGGCCAGTAATTGGTCAATGTGTTTACCTTGTATGGCCAATTATTCGTCAATGTGTTTACTGTGTTTACCTTGTAAGGCCAGTTATTGGTCAGTGTGTTTACCTTGTAAGGCCAGTTATTGGTCAATGTGTTTACTGTGTTTACCTTGTAAGGCCAGTAATTGGTTAATGTGTTTACCTTGTATGTTTACCTTAATTGGTCAATGTGTTTACTGTGTTTACCTTGCAAGGCCAGTTATTGGTCAATGTGTTTACCTTGTAAGGCCAGTTATTGGTCAATGTGTTTACTGTGTTTACCTTGTAAGGCCAGTTGTTGGTCAGTGTGTTTACCTCGTAAGGCCAGTTATTGGTCAATGTGTTTACCCTGTATGGCCAATTATTGGTCAATGTGTTTACTGTGTTTACCTTGTAAGGCCAGTAATTGGTCAATGTGTTTAACTTGTAAGGCCAGTTGTTGGCAAGTGTGTTTACCTTGTAAGGCTAGTTGTTGGTAAGTGTGTTTACCTTGTAAGGCCAGTTGTTGATCATGGTGTATAACTTTTTGTACGCAGCATAGAATGGCTCGATCAGCTCCTGAAAAAAAAATCATTTAATCTTTGATTGATGGAATATTACAATAGCAAACATGGAAAATCTGTATCTTGCAGAATTAATGGATGGAGAAGGCTCATTTTACAATCTTTCTCCCTCTCTCTCCGAGTTCTCTCTCTCTCTTGTTCTCTCTCCAAGTTCTCTCTCTCTCTCTCTCTGAGCTATCTCTTTCTCTCTCCCTCTCTCTCCGAGTTATCTCCCTCTCTCTCTCTCTCTCTCCAAGTTCTCTCTCTCTCTTGTTCTCTCTCCAAGTTCTCTCTCTCTCTCCCTCTCTCTCTGAGTTATCTCTCCCTCTCTCTCTGAGTTCTCTCTCTCTCTCTCCCTCTCTCTCTGAGTTCCCTCTCTCTCCCTCTCTCTCTGAGTTATCTCTCTCTCTCTCCCTCTCTCTCTGAGTTCTCTCTTTCTCTCTCCCTCTCTCTCCGAGTTACCTCCCTCTCTCTCTCTCTTCCCCCCCCCCCTCTCTCTCTCTCGGTCTCTCTCTCTCTCTCTCTGAGTTCTCTCATTCTTTCTCCCCCTCTCTCCGAGTTATCTGTCTCTCTCTCCCTCTCCGAGTTCTCTCTCTCTCTCCCCCCATCTCTCTCTGAGATATATCTCTCTCTCGCTCTCTCTCCGAGTTCTCTCTCTCTCTTGTTCTCTGAGTTATCTCTCTCTCTCCCTCTCTCTCTCCCCCCATCTCTCTCTGAGATATATCTCTCTCTCGCTCTCTCTCCGAGTTCTCTCTCTTGTTCTCTGAGTTATCTCTCTCTCTCCCCCTCTCTCTCCCCCCATCTCTCTCTGAGTTATCTCTTTCTCTCTCCCTCTCTCTCTTGTTCTCTGAGTTATCTCTCTCTCTCTCCCTCTCTGAGTTATCTCTCTCTCTCTCCCTCCCTCTACATTTATATGCGTACATATTTGTGTGTCTCTTAGAACAACGGCAGATAAGTAAGTCGGCCAAAGTGCTAATATCTTCACCGTTGGAAAATAAAGATTCATTCATTCTCTCTCTCTCTCCCCCCCCCCCCCCTCTCTCTCTCTTTCTCTGCCCCTTCTTCAATACATTATGCTTCAGGTAATGGTCACTATTCATATTTTCATTTGCACTGGAATCGTTTTATAGAATATTCTGCAATCATTAGATTTGATAACCGTCTGTATCACGTGAAAAAAGCACGATATAAGCTCAAGCATTGTTAAGTCCCTCAAGTTTTTATTTTCTTTCAGTAGTTTGTGTGTAAAATACTGTATTTTGTCTAGTTTCGTTCATTAAACGTTTAAACAAAACGAAACATAAAAAAAAGGTTAGCCATATGACTGAATTACCTCGGACACTTGCAGCGGACCAAGGTGATGAGGCTGGTAGCGTACCCCCACAAGCTGTTTGGTCACCACGGATAAAAACACCATGAGAGATTAGGTACATATATTTTGTTGCTCCAGCATAGTGGAGAGAGAGAGAAACAGAGAGAGGGCGAGAGACTAAGGGGGTAGGAGAGAGAGAGGGGGGGGAGATATAATATATATATATATATATATATAGAGAGAGAGAGAGAGAGAGAGAGAGAGAGACAGACAGACAGACAGACAGAGACAGACACAGACAGAGAGAATGAAAGATGAATGAAACCTATTGTCTGTGAGTAACAGGGAAAACCAACAATGATTTGTCTTGTTTTTCATCTGGTCGCGAAAGAAAAAAAAAAGAAAAGAAAAAAGAAAAGCGCACGAAAAAAAAAAAGAACGGAAAATTACACCACTCTATCGAAACAGCATACATTCTATGGATAACCATACATACACGAATGCACGTTTACAGGACTGTATCAGTGAATGCAAAATGACATTGAGAGAGAGAATGAAAGGAACAGAGAGAGACAGACAGACAGTCAGACGGACAGACAGACAGACGGGCAGACAGACAGTTTACATTAAACATCATAGATGCCAGACAGTACATATCAAAAGGATAATCATAGATACATCAATACACAATCACAGGTCTGTATCACTAAACGTAAAACGATAAAGAGAGACAGAACAAAGGGAACAGAGAGAGACAGACACACGGACAGACAGACAGTCGGGCAGACAGTCAGACAAACGGACAGACAGACATACTTACATCCCCATAGTCGTTGAGAACGAACATGGGTCTCTTCACATTCATGTGAACAGGAAACGCCCTGAAACAACACCAACAGCGCTCAGTGATGACAACAGCCAACAGCAGCAACAACTTATTTGTATTTCTTTTTATCACAACAGATTTCTCTGTGTGAAATTCGGGCTGCTCTCCCCATGGAGAGCGCGTCGCTACACTACAGCGCCACCCTTTTTTTGTATTTTCTCCTGCGTGCAGTTTTATTTGTTTTTCCTACCGCAGTGGATTTTTCGACAGAATTTTGCCAGGAACAACCCTTTTGTTGCCGTGGGTTCTTTTACGTGCGCTAAGTGCATGCTGCACACGGGACCTCGGTTTATCGTCTCATCCGAATGACTAAGCGTCCAGACCACCACTCAAGGTCTAGTGGAGGGGGAGAAAATATTGGCGGCTGAGCCGTGATTCGAGCCAGCATGCTCAGATTCTCTGGCTTCCTACGCGGACGCGTTACCTCTAGGCCATCACTCCACTGCGGTGGCTACTAGTGTTAATGTGTATGATGGTCAGTCGCGTCCGACAATGACCATCAGAACAGCTAGAGGAGGCAACTGCTGCCCCGACTATCTGGGCTAGAATATTTATTATAGTGGAGAGTGTCTTGCCCAAGTTACATCCCCACTCTCTCGGCCCTAAAGAGGGTTTAAGGTCAGTGGGCACTGGGATGGTCCCCCCAAAAAGACAACCAGGAAATGAGTGTCCCCGAGTTCCTGTTCCATACTATACGGACCGGGTTAATCAATCATTCAACCCACCCCCACACCTTCCCACCCCCCTCATCCCCGCCACTCCACCCATTAGACTTTGAGTACTGGTGTGGGACAGCAGCAGCAACAACAACAACAACAGGAACAACAACAGTAAAAACACCACCACAACCACCACCACCAGCAAGAACAGCAGCAGCAATTACACCACCAACACCAGAAACAATCAGAAACAATAACAGGAACAACAACAGCAACACCACCAACAACAACAGGAACAACAGGAATAACAACAGCAACAACACCACCACCAACAGGAACAACAGCAACAGGAACAACAATAGCAGCACTACCAACAGAAACAACAACAAACACCAACAACAATGGGAACAACAGCAACAGAAACAACAATAGCAGCACCACCAACAGAAACAACAACAAACACCAACAACAATGGGAACAACAGCAACAGGAACAACAATAGCAGCACTACCAACAGAAACAACAACAAACACCAACAACAATGGGAACAACAGCAACAGAAACAACAATAGCAGCACCACCAACAGAAACAACAACAAACACCAACAACAATGGGAACAACAGCAACAGGAACAACAATAGCAGCACCACCAACAGAAACAACAACACCAACAACAAACACCAACAACAACAGGAATAGCAACAACAACAGGAATAACAACAGCAGCAACAACAGCAACAACACCACCACAAACAGGAACAACAGCAACAGAAACAACAATAGCAGCACCACCAACAGAAATAACAACAACACCACCAACAACGGGAACAACAGCAACAGAAACAACAATAGCAGCACCATCAACAGAAATAACAACAACACCAACAACAACGGGAACAACAGCAACAGAAACAACAATAGCAGCACTACCAACAGAAACAACAACAAACACCAACAACAACGGGAACAACAGCAACAGAAACAACAATAGCAGCACCACCAACAGAAACAACAACAACACCAACAACAAACACCAACAACAACGGGAACAACAGCAACAGAAACAACAATAGCAGCACCACCAACAGAAACAACAATAGCAGCACCACCAACAGAAACAACAATAGCAGCACCACCAACAGAAACAACAACAACACCAACAACAAACACCAACAACAACGGGAACAACAGCAACAACAACACCAACACGACCACCAACACGGATCAACAACAGCAGCATCTAACAGAAACAGTCAGACGCCCCCCTCACCGCACCCCTCACCGCACTCCTCACCTGTTGTAGTGGATAGTGTCCAGGGTGGCGGGTACAGTGGCCAGCACCTTGAAGTCTTCCGGGTACTGTTGCCTGAAGGTGTGCGCCACGTGAAACAGGTCAGCGAACACGCTCTCCCCTCCCTCGATGTTAGGGTCGAACCTGGTCAAGGTTTCCAGACAACATGAAAGACGTGTTTTTTGTTTTTTTTAAAGAATTATTTTTGACTCACTTGTTTTAATAATGTGAGTCTATGTATTATCGGTTGTGTGTGTGTGTGTGTGTGTGTGTGTGTGTGTGTGTGTGTGTGTGTGTGTGTGTGTGTGTCTATGTCTGTGTGTGTGTGTGTGTGTGTGTGTGTGTGTGTGTGTGTGTGTGTCTGTATGTCCGTAGTAAACTTTAACATTGTCATTTTCTCTGGAAATACTTTGTTTGCTAACACCACATTTGGAATGAATATGGTGGGGAGAAAATCTTCACAGTCATACCAAGAAAAGGTTGTACGTCTTCCGGATTAAAATGTATTTCCGGATCATGAACGGTTTAGAGAATCCGAATCCAAGAGCCGGCATTTTCTTGTTTGCAATTAAAAGAAAATAAATTCAAATTCTGGACAGAACACATACACTAACTACATCATCGACGTGTTTACTGAATATAAGTACTTCAAAGTGTATACTTATTAACTGGAATGTACATAAAAGAGAAAATGAAAAGGATCGTGTTGTAGTTTCTGCCGGCTGAGCCTGTCGAACACGATCTCCGCAGATGTGGAGAAACCGGATACATGTTGCGGTGTGCTTGAGGCGATGGCAACGTCTCCTTTACCGCGGACTTCAAAGATGTTTTCAAATGCCCGAGATATACCAGAATAACATGATTTACGAATACCGTAACCGATTTATCACGCTAAAAAAACCCATAACACATCGTTAAATATTAATTTTTGAACGTCATTTGCAGACGCAGCTTACCGCTCTGGGTATGAATGCTTGGTCTGAATCTGCTTTTGTGTCTTTTTTCCCCAAAGCTTTATAATAAAGACAGAACACATTTTAACGACTTTTATCTTAAAAACAATATGATTATATCTATATTTTCTTACGTATCTTTTTAAAGTGTGTATCACAAGTGTCTTGAATGCGTTGCCTCTTGTTTTGTTTTTTTGTTAGGTTGATATTGTATGGTGTATGTTTCTTCTGGGTTGCTTCTGCTTCTGCTCGATCTCTTTTTCCGTGTGTTTGTGTGCGTGTGTGTGCGTGTGTGTGCGTGTGTGTGTGTGTGTGTGTGCATGCGTGTATGTGCGTGTGTGTATTATCATCATAAACCATCACCACCATAATCACCACCCCCCCCCCATTATCATTAACACCACAACCACCATCATCACCATCAACATTATCACCACCACCACCTCCTCCTTCAACATTACCACCACCATCACCACCATTATCACCACCCCCACAACCATCACCACCACCCCTACCACCACCGCCACCCCTACCACCACCACCCCCTCTACCACCACCACCAACACCCCTACCACCACCAACACCACCATCATCATCACCACCACCACCACCACCATCATCACCACCACCATTATCACCCCCACCCCCACAACCATCACCACCACCATCATCATCACCACCACCACCATCATCACCACCACCATTATCACCCCCACCCCCACAACCATCACCACCACCATCATCATCACCACCACCACCACCACCATCATCACCACCGCCATTATCACCCCCACCCCCACAACCATCACCACCACCACAACCATCACCACCACCATCATCACCATCACAACCATCACCACCACCACCATTATCACCACCACCACCATCATCACCACCACCACCACCCCCACCAACACCCCTACCACCACCAACACCACCACCATTATCACCACCACCCCCACAACCATCACCATCATCACCACCACCATTATCACCCCCACCCCCACAACCATCACCACCACCATCATCATCACCACCACCACCACCACCATTATCACCCCCACCCCCACAACCATCCCCACCCCTACCACCACCACCACCACCACCAGCACCCCCACCCCCACCAGGGCACTGACTTGAGGCAGAAGAGGGCCTGCATGCCGGGCGGGGAGGAGTAGTAGACCAGGTCCTGGTGCAGTTTGAGCTCGTCCGTGGAGTAGCCGGCGTTGATGGGCACAGGGCTGGACTTGACGTCCTCAATCTGTGGGCCACGCACATAGAATAGAATAGAATGGAATAGAATAGAATGGAATGGAATAGAATAGAATGGAATAGAATAGAATAGAATAGAATGGAATAGAATAGAATGGAATGGAATGGAATAGAATGGAATGGAATGGAATAGAATAGAATAGAATAGGATGGAATAGAATAGGATGGAATAGAATAGAATGGAATAGAATGGAATGGAATGGAATAGAATGGAATGGAATGGAATAGAATAGAATAGAATGGAATGGAATAGAATAGAATGGAATAGAATGGAATGGAATAGAATAGAATGGAATAGAATAGAATGGAATGGAATAGGATGGAATGGAATAGAATAGAATGGAATGGAATGGAATAGAATAGAATAGAATGGAATAGAATGGAATAGAATGGAATGGAATAGAATAGAATGGAATGGAATAGAATAGAATAGAATGGAATAAGTCTTTATTACCAAGCGTACCAGGGTCACAAGGAATATTGGGGTGGGGGTCGGGGGGGGGGGGGGGGGGGGGTAGTATATAAAAAGGTACAAACACAAATCGAAAGATCATACACGAACACAGATACAGTAGAATTTAGGACACATACATGTACATATCAATACAAGAACTTGTGCACACTCACACAAGCATGCACGCACGCGCACGCGCGCACACACACACACACATGTTTGAACAGAAGCCGCATATTACATAAGGATGGGGCTGATGACTAGATCTTCAGGTAATTGGTTGTTAATTGCACAATTCTATTTAATCATATTGGATTTGTCCGAGAGACAGGGTACTGACTGCTTTGGGGAAAAAGCTGTTGGCGAAGCGGTACATAATAATGATACTACAACTACTGATATAATAACAATAAGTATTTATATAGCGCTGAATCTTGTGCAGAGACAAATCAAAGCGCTTTCGCACCAGTCATTCACACGCATGCATAACTCTAAAACTGGAGAAACTGAAGACAAGGAAGAAGCATGGGAGGGGGGCTCTCTTGGTAAGAGGTGGGTTTTAAGGCCACGCTTGAAAGAGCTGAGTGCGGAGACCAGATGAAGCGAAAGAGGAAGTTGATTCCAACTGCAAGGTCCAGAGACAGAGAAAGAACGGTGGCCAACAGTGGAGTGTTTGAATCTGGGTATGCGTTTACAGTGTGGATTCGAAGCTGATCGTACAGAGCGAGATGCACGTACAGCCAGGATTAACTCTCTCCATACGAACGGCGAAAGAGAAGACGTTAACAGCGTTTCACCCCAATTACCACCATCAAAATATTGCAAGCGGAAGGCTCTTATACTGAAGACGTGAATGTTGACAAAGAATACCACAATTCTGACGACGGAAGCTAAAGGTTGGGTCATTCAGACACCCACTGGACATCCGAAGGGTCTGTGTAGAGGAGAAGAGAGGACTGGCCGTACTGAGTGAGTTAACCAGGCTGGTTTCAATGGGAGCTTTTGTTGTGCTTTTTTAAAAATTCGTCAAAGATATACTCCTCTCTCTCACTCTCTATGCCTATCTGTGTGTGTGTGTGTGTGTGTGTGTGTGTGTGTGTGTTGTGTGTGCCCCCCTCCCCCCCTCTCTCTCTGTGCGCCTACCTTTCTGTCTGTTTGACTCTCATTCTCTTTCTCTAATTCTCAATCTTTGTGTCATTCTGTCTGTCTGTCTGTCTGCCCCTGTTTGTCTCTCTCTGTCTCTGTCTGTCTCTCTCTGTGCATGAGTGCATAGGTGTCGTAGAGAGAAGGGAAAGGTGGTGGGGCAGGAGGAGGGGGAGGAGGGCAGAGGTGAAAGTGTGACAGACAGACAGATCCACTGACCGGCATTTTATTGCCAATCACTTTGAAGTGAGACATAGAGACATTACAACAAATACAACAACAAGAACAAACTCCAGAAAAAAACAACAACCCAACAACCACAAAACAAACGGAAACACAGAAAGACAAAACAGAGAGACAGTGAAAGAAAGAAAACAGATAAAGAGAGGGAAAGACCGATGCTATTAAAGGGAGGGAGGGGGGGGGGGGACGGACGGGGGGGGGGGGGGGGGGAGATGTTAAAGGAGGAGACAAATAGAGACAGATGGGAACAGGAAATGTGTGATGGAAATCGATGAGATGAAAAGGACATATCGATCTCCACCTTCACAGAAGACAAGCAATATCCGTTTAAAAAAACAAAACAAAAAAAAACACAACCCACGAAGCATCGATTGCTCCTGGGCATAACAATAACTCTAGTTACTCTAGCGCTGGTGATAAACTTGCAGTAGTAGCCATAGCAGCAGCAGCAACAGCAGTATTGTATTGTATTGTATATTCCTTGTGACCCCGGTACACTTGGTAATAAAGACATATTCTATTCTATCCTATTCTATTCTATTACTCTCGTGTCACAACAGAATTCTCGAGGAAAATGCTTGCGGGAGCAACGAAAGCAACAGCTGGAACATCGAGTAAATGCAGCAGTCATAATCGTACTAGCAGTAGTGTCATCATCATCATCATCAGCAGCAGCAGCAGTAGTGGAAGTAGTAGCAGCAACAGCAGCAGTAACCGCAGCAGCAACTACAACAACAGTAGTAGCAGTAGGTAGTAGTAACAGTAGCAGCAGCACAAGTAGCAATAGCAACAGTAGTAGTAGTAGTAGCAGCAGCAGCAGCAGTAGTAACATCAACGGCAGTAGCAACACCAGTAGCAGCAGCAGTAGTAATGGTAAAGACACCATTCATCCATGTCAGCTGACTTTGGATGCATGACCAATGAGAGAGGGACAGTGGGAGGTTTGGGGGGTGGGGTAGGGAGGGGTTTTGAGAAAGAGTGGTCATTAATGATTCGTATAATTTGTAACTTTTTCTTTCATGTAAAGCGCACTGAGCTCTTAGAGAGAAAGGGCGCTACATAAATGTACATTAGCAGTAGCAGTAGCAGATGTAGTGGTAGTGGTAGTAGTAGTTGTAGTATATATAGAGCAAAAAGGCCCAACACTCGGCTTATATCACAGATTGACATAAGTTTACATTTGGCCAACAGCAAAGTGAGAGCTGCAGTATCAATGGTTTCTCCAGTCAATGGGAAATCATTTACAGCTTAAGTCTTTTGTGAAGGACTATGACTCTCAAACTAGGAGGCTAAAATTGCACTGGCTCTTAGTGCTGCAGCGTTGTGGGCTAGCTGGCCTTTGGGAACCATCCCAACGCCGACTGTCCTAAAACCCTCTTGGCCGAGAGAGTGGGGATGTACTTGGGCAAGACACTCTCCACTATAATCAAATTCTAGCCCTAATAGTCGGAACAGCAGTTGCCTCCTCTGCTGTTTTGATGGTCATCGTCGGACACGACTGACTATCATATATATATATATATATATATATATATATATATATAAAGAGCAAACAGGAAGAGTCACAGCAGGAATCGAAAACTCACAAAGCCGTAGATGGTGGGTATGACGCTCCTGGATATCCTCTCACACACCTGAAACAAAA
Organism: Babylonia areolata; assembly: GCF_041734735.1. Taxonomy (NCBI): domain Eukaryota; kingdom Metazoa; phylum Mollusca; class Gastropoda; order Neogastropoda; family Buccinidae; genus Babylonia; species Babylonia areolata. Next base: position 28,051,866 of record NC_134890.1, on the reverse strand, counting down.
CAGGCGTTTTTGTGTTCATTGATGAAATTCATATGATTATGATGATGATGTTGTTGTTGATGATGATGATGTAGTTGATGATGATGACGACGACGATGAATCTTCAACTGGGAAATTTTGTTTTTAAAAACGATTCAGTCCGTTAAAGACCAATTTATTTAATATATCTTTTGTATGGCTGAATAATTATCCACCCCACCACAGCACTATTTGTCTGTCTGTCTCTTTTTTTTCCGCACACACTCACGCACGCGCGCACGGAGAGAGAGAGACAGACAGAGAGAGAGAGAAAGAGAGGGAGAGAGACACAGAGAGAGAGAGACAGACAGGCAGAGACAGACAGAGAGAGAAACAGATAGAGAGACAGGTACAGAGACAAAGAGAGACCGAGAAAGACAGAGAGACTCAGAGACAGAGAGATACACAGACAAACAGAGAGCAAGACACAGAGATAGAGACAGAGCCAGAAAGAAACATCTGAGCGCCTGTCAATGTCATGAGTTTGTCAGTGCGTTTGTCAGCGTGTAACAGTGGGCTGACTGACCTTCCTGCCCATTCCGGCTTCAGTGGGCAGTCCCTTGACCAGACAGATGCCTCCCTCGTTCAGGATGGTCATCCACCTGCACGGACACGAACCTGCACGTCATCTTCAAGGACTGGGGTTCACTTCCTCTCTCTCTCTCTCTCTCTCTCAATCATGCCACAGGCTAACCGCTGTTTGTATGCTTCAAAACCATGAGATGTAACTGAAACTTGTCTGTAGTTTTGACTGCTTGAATTTTTTTTTTTTTTTTTTTTTTTTTTTTTTGTGCTGGTCGTTCGGAGACGCTGTGCAGTGATTTTTTGCCTGACTATTTTGCCAGAGGACGACACTCCCATTGTCATAGGTTCTTTTTCAGTGCGCCAAGTGCGTGCTGCACACGCAACCTCGGTTTATCGTTTCATCCGAAAGACTAGACGCTCAGTTTGATTTTCAATTCAAACTCGGGAGAAATGGAGAGAGTGGGATTCGAACCCAGACCCTCACGGACTCTGTATCTGCAGATGATCGTCTTAACCATTCTGCAATCTTCCTGAGTTCCTCCGTAAAAAAAGTTTCTGTGTCAGGAATCGAACCCGGGCCGACGGGCGCAATAGCCGAGTGGTTAAAGCATTTGGACTTTCAATCTGAGGGTCCCGGGTTCGAATCTCGGTAAAGTGTGGAGATGTTTCTGGATCTTCCAGGCCAACATATGTGCAGACCTGCTTGTGCCTGAACCCCCTTCGTGTGTATACGCAAGCAAAAGATCAAATTCGCACATTAAATATCCTCCAATCCAAGTCGTCATCAGGTGGGCTATAGAAACAAGAACATACCCTGCATGCTTTCCCCCGAAAGCGGAGTATGACTGCCTATATTGCGGGGGTAAAAACGGTCAGTCACGTAAAAGCCCAATCGTGCACATACGAGTGAATGTGGGAGTTGCAGCCCACAAACGAAGAAGAAGAAGATGTTGAAAAGGCAGGAATCCTAACCACCAGACTACACAGGACCTGTTAAGTTGCCTGTCTCTGTCTATCTCAATACAGGATATTTGACATAGACCATTACACAGTATTTTCATACACATCAACGTTAAAATGTCCAAATTAATAAGTACTAATGTCTACAGATCACGGTACAATATAATTGTCTGGTTGTTGTTGTGGATCGAGTCAACGACAACAACAGAAACTCACAAAAAAGAAAAAAAAAAAGGAATGGAATCAGGTCATATCATAACTCTTGTCATGTCTACATTCACGACTCGCTATTTGTTTTGCAGTGCCACTGGTTTTGTTTGGTATGATCAGAAGATGCATCTTCATTAGATTAACTGACTATCAACAGGCTGACTGATCGCCTGTCTGACTCGTGAGCACATCTGACCACAGGTGTCTGACTCAGGAGCATATCTGACCACAGGTGTCTGACTCAGGAGCACATCTGACCACAGGTGTCTGACTCTTGAGCATATCTGACCACAGGTGTCTGACTCAGGAGCACATCTGACCACAGGTGTCTGACTCAGGAGCACATCTGACCACAGGTGTCTGACTCAGGAGCACATCTGACCACAGGTGTCTGACTCATGAACACATCTGACCACAGGTGTCTGACTCAGGAGCACATCTGACCACATGTATCTGACTCAGGAGCACATCTGACGACAGGTGTCTGACTCAGGAGCATATCTGACCACAGGTGTCAGACTCATGAGCACATCTGACCACAGGTGTCTGACTCAGGAGCATATCTGACCGTATGACTCGTGAGCACATCTGACCACAGGTGTCTAACTCGTGAGCACATCTGACCACAGGTGTCTGACTCAGGAGCACATCTGACCACAGGTGTCTGACTCTTGAGCATATCTGACCACAGGTGCCTGACTCAGGAGCATACCTGACCACAGGTGTCAGACTGACCAAAAGCAAACCAAGATGGAGCCAGGGGCGTTAAACATACAAAAACAACCCCCCCCCCCCAAAAAAAAACAACAACAAACAAACAAACAACAAAAACAACAACAACCCCCAAAACAAAAAAACACACACCCCCAACACACACACAACAAGTTCGGCGACTGTCGCGCCCCCTACAACATCACACAACTCTCAACCCTATGTTGCAATGCAGGAGGGCATTGGTTTGAAGTTGGATGCCCTTGTGCGGATGTGAAGCAATCCATGTCCTTATCATTATTTGTTCTCACGACGCCACACGAAGGTGGCTGTGGTTACACCAGTCATCTTAGATTAACTCTCTCCATACGAACGGCGAAAGAGAAGACGTTAACAGCGTTTCACTCCAATTACCACCATCAAAATATTGCAAGCGGAAAGCTCTCATACTGAAGAGGTGAATGTTGACTAAGAATACCACAATTCTGACGACGGAAGCTAAAGGTTGGGTCATTGAGACACCCACTGGACATCCGAGGGGTCTGTGTAGTGAAGAAGAGAGGACTGGCCGTACTGAGTGAGTTAAACAGAAAAAAAAAGGCAAAAAGAAAAAAAACAGAAGACACAACGGCTTTGTAGGAATCCAATCCCTCGAGCAATGAATCCTTCACAAAAACCAAGACTCAGGCATTGAGCCAAGTGACTTTTAAAGGCTTAAGTCATTAGGTCGCGAAACTTTGCTCTATGCAGCGAAGCTTCAGTTTCTGAGCCGATAGTGGACAGCGTTGTAAGGAAGTAGAAATTGTTCCAGTTCCTGGACAACATCTGCTATATGATCTTGTTTCAGACAGTCTCGTTACAACTGGGGTAATTGTTTTTTTTTGGTTTTTTTTTTACTATGTTGGTCTTGAATCTGCAGTTAAAATAATAAAGTCTGGACTGTGCAGAAAATTGATTAAGACTAGGGATCAGCGCATGTGTCCCGTATAACCATGCCATCTGGGTGAATTTCTTATCAACTGTGTCAAGCGCTCGGCATAGAAAGGCATGGCCCAGTCCTCTCCTTCCCGCGGCCTTTTTTAACACACCCCACCCCCTCCCTCGATACCCCCAAACCAAACCATGTCAGGTACCTATTCACACCTGGGGTGGCGTGAGGAAAAGCGGAGTAAAAAGTAGCTTTCCCAAGAACACAACACGACACGACACGGCACGACAACATGCCGAAACGGGGTGCCTCGAACCCTGATCACTGGTGGGCACTGGATCGGATGTCAACCCCCTAACCAATACCGTCACCGTGCCTCTGTTTTCCTGAGGCTACTGCAGATCCCTGAGCACATCTCAGGCCAAGGTCTACTGCAGATCCCTGAGCACATCCCAGGCCAAAGTCTACTGCAGACCAACGAACACATCCCAGGCCAAAGTCTACTGCAGACCAATGAACACATCCCAGGCCAAAGTCTACTGCAGACCAACGAACACATCCCAGGCCAAAGTCTACTGCAGACCAATGAACACATCCCAGGCCAAGGTCTACTACAGATCCATGAGCACATAATAATAATAATAATAAATGGTATTTATATAGCGCTGAATCTTGTGCAGAGACAAATCAAAGCACTTTCGCACTAGTCATTCACATGCATGCATAACTCTAAAACTGTAGAAACTAAAGACAAGGAAGAGGCAGGCAAGGGAGGCTATTTTGGGAAGCTGTGGGTTTTAAGACCAGACTTGAAAGAGCTGAGTGTGGAGACTTGACGAAGCGAAAGAGGAAGTTCATTCCAATTGCAAGGTCCAGAGACAGAGAAAGAACGGCGGCCAACAGTCGAGTGTTTGAATCTGGGTATGCGTAAACAGAGTGGATCCGAAGCCGATCGTAGTGAGCGAGATGGAGTGAAGAGGTGAAGGCAGCCGCAGAGATAGGAAGGGGCAGTTTTGTGCATACATCTATAACATAAGAGTGCTGATCTTGTATTTTATTCGGTGTGAGACAGGGAGCCAGTGGAGATGTTGCAAAAGAGGAGTGATGTGCTCAGATCTTTTCTTTCTGAGGACGAGTCGGGCAGCAGAGTTTTGTATGCGCTGAAGGGACTGAATGGATGAAACAGGCAAACCAGACAATAGAGAGTTACAGTAGTCAAGGCGAGAGAGAATGAGAGAAACGACAAGTCTAGATGTTGCGTCAGTGGACAGATATTTCCGGACGGCACTGATGCGCCGCAGTTGACAGTAGCAGGACTGACATGTCTGACTGATAAATTTTTGCATGGACAGTGTATTGTCAAGGACAACACCGAGGTTCCTGACTGACCTGAGAGAGAGACAGAGAAGACACATCCGAGGCCAAAATCTACTTCAGACCAACGAACACATCCCAGGCCAAAGTCTACTTCAGATCCCTGGGCACATCTGACGTACACAGGAGGACGTAAGAAGGAAGGCATGCAAACACAAACTTACTCGGCAAAGAATGTGGCGATAACATTATAATTATGTGCATGATTTTTTTTTTTTTTTTTTTTTTGTGGTCTGAATGACGGATGACTTTCCCCACCTACCTTAAAACACCCTCCTCACTCTCCATCACTTCTTCATACGTCACTTCCGGTATCGTTGTCTGCAATGACATAGAAAGGGGAATTCATGTTGAACGAAATGAGTGAAGACATGAGATATTCTAAAGCAAGGAAAATCAATCTGCAGACAATGAAGAGAGAAACAAAGGAAATTCAAGGGACGACAGGAGAAAAGAAACGGAAGAAAAAAGAACGCGGAAAGAAAAAAAAAAGGATAAAGAAAAACAGAATGAAAGACAGAAAGTAGGGAAGAAGCAAAACAAAAGAAGGAAAAACAGAAAGATAGAAAGAAGGGGGAAAAAAAAACAAAACCAGAAAGGAAACGAGAAGAGAGAAAGAACAAACGGAAGGAAAGAAATGGGTGAAGAAATAAAACAGATGAATGAATGAATGAATGAATAAATGAGACAAATGGCTGCAAAAATAAAACAAATGAAAGAAAGAAAGACAGACGGACAAAAGTGAGTGAAGAAATGAAGCAGATGAAAGGAAGAAAACTGGGAATCAGTGAAGAAATAGAACAGATGAAAGGAAGAAAGATAGAAATGAAGAAATAAAACAAAGAAATGAGAGAAGAAATAAAACACAAGAAAGAAATAAAGACAGAAACGAGTGAAATAAATAAAGAAAAGGAAAAAAAGAAGGAAAGAACTGTTTTTTTTTAAAAAGTGTAAAAACAACAACAAAAAAACAAGAAAGGCAAGGTCTTCAAGACTCACTTGTGATACACTTTAAAAAAAATCCAAGCTTTTTATGTATTGAGTATAATGCATTTACTGTTATATTTATATTTTTTGTATTCTCTAAACTTGGCACTTTGATCTGATATTCGACCCAACAAAAGATCTGTCATTATTATCATTTTTTGTTCAAACAGTAACTTCTTTTGCTAAGCGTGGAAGTTTTATTTATTGCAAACGTTTTGGTGTAGGCAGTAAAACAAGGGAAATTACTCTGCTGGGGAACTTAGTTTGCTTTAAACTGATCTTTCTCATCTTAAACATTACATTTTGAAATTATACTCAATACATAAAAAGCTTGCATTTTTAAAAAAAAAGTGCATCACAAGTGAGTCTTGAAGGCCTTGCCTCTCTTGTTTCAAAATGTAATGTTTAAGATGAGAAAGATCAGTTTAAAGCAAATTAACTCCACTAGCATTACATAGTAATTTCCCTTTTTTTCTATCTGCACCAAAACGTTTGCAAAATAAATAAAGCTTCCATGCTTAGCAAAAGAAGTTCCTGTTTGAGCCAAAAATGATAATAATGACTGTTCTAGCTGTTGGGTCAGAATATCAGATCAAAGTGCCAAGTTTAGAGAATACAAAAAATATAAATATAACAGTAAATGCAGTTTGTTATAATTAGGCTTCATTCTTTATTTTTTTGTGC
>NC_134890.1:28030469-28040469 GCF_041734735.1 Babylonia areolata | reverse complement strand
GTTCAGGAGGTGGGTTCAGAGAAGAAAGCATGCGTCCTGTGTGTCATCATTCTGCGAGTTCAACTGCACTGCCACACAATAGACCAACAAATCAACTATATATATATATATATATATATATATATATATTTTTTTTTTTTTTTTTTTTTTTTTTTAAACCCAACCCAACTCATCAGTGTCAGTTTAAGATCCGTGACGGTTGGACCTGGCCAGTTCCGTCTGGCTGCCTCTTTTTCCACAGTTAAAACAATAACAACAACAGCAACCCTTGTATCATTGGATTATAAAAAAAAAAAAACACATTAGTATTAATGTACTTATCAACTTCGAACATTGTAATATCCTATGTAAAACATTAGTACTTTTGTTCTTTTCATTTACTTGACCATTGTAATATCCAATGTGCGCGGGAATATTGTGTAATGGTCTTGCGAAATACCCTCCATACCACCAATGAGAGAGAGAGAGAGAGAGAGAGAGAGAGTATCTAAAGCCTTCACGACAAGGGGAATGGAAAGAAAATAATGATGATAATAATAGTATTTATATTGGGCTGAATCTTGTGCAGAGACAAATCAAAGCGCTGTCACACCAGTCATTCACACGCACACACAAATCTAAAACCGGGGAAACTGAAGACAAGGAAGAGGCAGGGGAGTGGAGCTATTTTAGGAAGAGGTGGGTTTTTGAGGCCAGACTTGAAAGAGCTTGAGTGCGGAGACCTGACAGTGCGGCGAAAGAGAAAGTTCATTCCAAATGCAAGGTCCAGAGACAGAGAAAGAACGGCGGCCAACAGCACAGTGTTTGAATCTACAGAGAAAAAGAAAAGAAAAGAAAAAGAAAGGTGGGCCACTTTACCGTTCTCTCATCGTAGGCCCCTCTGTCAATGGCGATTTTTAGATTGGAAGGCTGCACGGCCTGTCGTACATCCGACATGGCTGTTCCTGCAACAGCAACGTTCGTCATCAGCATCTTCTTCTGCGTTCACTCGTATGCACACGAGTGGGCTTTTACGTGTATGACCGTTTTTACCCCGCCATGTAGGCAGCCATACTCCGTTTTCGGGGGTGTGCATGCTGGGTATGTTCTTGTTTCCATAACCCACCGAACGCTGACATGGATTACAGGATCTTTAACGTGCGTATTTGATCTTCTGCTTGCATATACACACGAAGGGGGTCTGAGGCACTAGCAGGTCTGCACATATGTTGACCTGGGAGATCGTAAAAATCTCCACCCTTTACCCACCAGGCGCCGTCACCGTGATTCGAACCCGGGACCCTCAGATTGACAGTCCAACGCTTTAACCACTCGGCTATTGCGCCCGTCAGTCATCAGCATCAACATCACAATAATATCAAATGCAGCAGCAGCAGCAGCAGTAGTAGTAGTAGTAGTAGTAGCAGCAGCAGCAGCGGCAGCAGCACTTACTAGTAAGAATAGTAGTCGCTGTTGTTGTGTAGCTGTATCAGCAGTAAATTATATTGAAAATTGTCATAATCACCGTCATCGTCATCATTATTATTGTTATCATTGTTGTTGCTATTGTTAGGATCATTTCATTAGTTTTTGTTGTTGTATTATTATCATCATCGTCGTCGTTGAGTTGCTGTTGTAGTTGTGTTTTTGTTGTTGTTGTTGGTGGTGCTGCTGTTAATATTGCTGCTGTTTCAAATTGTCTCCCGTCTCTCTCTCTCCCTCTCTCTCTCTGTCAGTATCCTGCATACACATGTACTTTGTATCACTGTCTGTCGGACTCGAATCACCCTGTGTGTGTGTGTGTGTGTGTGTGTGTGTGTGTGTGTGTGTGTGTGTGTTGTGGTGGTTGTTGATATAAGAGACAGTTATCGTTATCAAAATATATGTCTGACAAAGACGGTAACACACATACATGTACACGCGCGCACACACACACTCACCGACACACACACCGACACACACATAAATACACACACACCGACACACACACCACATCGACACACACACACACACACACGCACGCACACACACACACACCGACACACACATAAATACACACACACCGACACACACACCACATCGACACACACACACACTCACACACACACCGACACACACATAAATACACACACACCGACGCACGCACACACACACACACACACACACACCGACACACACATAAATACACACACACCGACACACACACCACATCGACACACACACACACACACGCACACACCGACACACACATAAATACACACACACCGACACACACACCACATCGACACACACACACACACACACACACACACACACCGACACACACATAAATACACACACACCGACACACACACCTCATCGACACACACACACACACACACACACACACACACCGACACACACATAAATACACACACACCGACACACACACCACATCGACACACACACACACACACACACACACATACACACACACACCGACACACACATAAATACACACACACCGACACACACACCACATCCACACACACACACACACACCGACACACACATAAATACACACACACCGACACACACACCACATCCACACACACACACACTTTTTGTATGCTCCAGGGGCGAGCCAGTGGAAGAGGAGGAAGCGGCGCGGACGAGACGGGAAGTGACGCGAAGAGAAGAGGGTCTTGGGATTGATGACGTGGCGCTCCCCCATTGGCCAGCCGACACCATCAGCCTCCTTACCACATTCCACCGGCCCATAGTGATCAAGGTGAATGGGCTTTTGAGTTCAAAACACAGCAACTGAAAGAAGCTGAAAAGAAAAACAAAAAAACAATGAATGACTGAAGAGGTGGGAAGACGAACTTTCTCTTTCTTTCGTCCTCTTATCTCTTCTTTTCTCGTGGGTCTGCGACTCCCACTTTTACTCGCATGTATGCTACGAGATAGCTTTTACGTACACGACCATTTTTACCCTGCCATGTTGGCAGCCATAGTCTGTTTTCGGGGTAAGGGATGGGAGGGGGGGGGGGAGATGGTGGGCTCTTGTTTCTCTGTATCTATATCTTTCTGTGTCCCCCCCCCCCCTCTCTCTCTCTCTCTCTGTGTCTCTCTGCATTGTTTGTACCAAGTGGTGTTCTTGCTTGAAAGAAATATATTCACCAGCACCTGTGTCTTTGACTATCTGTCTCTCTGTCTCTGTCTCTCCCTCCGCCTCTCGGTGTTTATCAATCTCTGTCAAACCGTCTCTTTCCGTCTGACTGCCTGCTTATCTGTTTGCCTCTCACTGTCTGTGTGTGTGTGTGTGTGTGTGTGTGTGTGTGATGTGCACAGTTCTCTGGTGATGTCACATAAAAATCGCTGCTAGCATCAACAACTGCATACGGCGTTGTTTAAAAAAAAAAAGAAAAAAAAAAAAGATTTGTCTTGAAGCAACTGGTTTAATCTGAAGCAGTTTGCTTGCCACTGCGCTTTACTGTTGTAAACATAATCTGTATTCTCAAGCATGTTGGTTCTGTTACGCATCAGTAGGTCTATTTGAAGATGCCTTCAGACTTTTTGCTGGATAACATAATCGTTCAAACTCACTCGTGAATAATTTGATTATTGTTAATTTTCACTCCTTCAAACAGAGCTTCAACCTTAAACTGAATACTATTCGATATAGTTATATGGTACATGTGTATCTTTGGTGTGTAGATAAATCAGTCTGTGTGTGTGTGTGTGTGTGTGTGTGTGTGTGTGTGTGTGTGTGTGTGTGTGTGTGTGTGTGTGTGCGCGAGCGCAATGAATAATGAAGTAAATCATAAATAAATTGGTCGAAGGACGTTTACACACAGTTCTCCTTTCCACTCCCGCTCCATTTAACTGACTGACTAACTAACTAACTAACTATATAACTAACTAATAATAATGATATGAACAATCATAGTAATCAACAGTGAAGTGCTCTTCTAAAGTGATCTTACCTCACAGAGAGGCTTACCAGCGCATCGCAAATCAAATATAACAAGAAAGAAACAACAATTCTATAAAAAAAAAAAAAAAAAAAAGTTCAAATAACAATCACTCATGGCGCCCACAAATCACATGTTACAAATGAGAAGCAACAATCATCAAGAAAAAGAATCAACCACGAGGAGAAAATCACTATCCTCGCATCATGAACAGCACACACACACACACACACACACACTCTCTCTCTCTCTCTCTCACGTAACACAACACACACACACACACACACTACACACACACACACACACACACAGAGCTCCTCCCACCCACACACACAACGATGTGTGCTCGGAATTACCATGTATTTTGTACTTTGTAATCTTAAATACATAAATCAAATGTCAAATTCCACACTCGTAATTAGTTATGATACTGACAAAGTTTCCCATGTCAACGACGAGTACACTATTCAACCGATTACCTATTATGTGAACCATAGCACAAAGGCACAACTTGAGCAAATCTGAACGAAGAAGACGCACGGTTGTTGATTTCTTCTCACTGTTATAAGTATCCAAGCAGGAAATCCTTACATCCATCCACGATGAACATGGGTAGGTCCGAAAATCAACACAAGCTGAAGATACAAACGAAAATACCACTGGGGACTTCACACATTGTAATACAATTCAACAGCAAAGTCAAGACTGCACCGCGCCCAAAGTGCGCATCAAATCGGAAATTGGAAAAAAAAAGAAAAAAAAAAAGACTCGGATAAATAAGCACATGTCCCTACAGATCTGAACGGAACACGCCACATTCGTGAGTCTACCAAATATGAAAAAAAAAAGAAGAAGAAAAAGTGGTGAAATAAAGAAGTCGAGAATGTACTTTACCGTTTCTCAGGCGTTTCCCATTTATGCCTTTTTTAGATCCAGATCAAAGATACTAACTGCCTTGTCTTGGCCGTACCAAGAGTATCCAGATGAGGAAGTAGGGGTGGGGTTGGGTTGGACACACCCTGCGTAGAGGACAGGCAGGCCCTCATTCCATGCAACGCCTTGGACTGGAACCCACAGGGGAAGCGGAAGAGGGGACGACCAGTCACCACCTGGAGAAGAACTCTACAGGCAGAACTCAAGTCCACCAACATGACCTGGGGTGAAGCCAAGAGAACAGCCCAAGACAGAGCGAGATGGAGATCTGCAGTGCGGGCCCTGTGTTCCGACCGGAACAAAGAGGATTAAGTAAAGTAACTGTCTTTGCCGTGACTTTCCTATTTCGATAAATCGTAACAAAGACTCAAAACAAAAACCGATTTTCAGTAAATCTTCGATTTGATGGTTATTCTATTTTGTATTTTGGATTAACGTTTTTGCAGTTACAGTTGGATCAGTCGATCCAAGTTATATTGTTTGTTTGCCGATAAACATGTAAAAGATCTCTCTCTCTCTCTCTCTCTCTCTCTACATTGCGTGTCTTCTGCCATACACTTTTTTCTCTCCAATTTTGATTTGTAACTTTGAAATGTGTGTGTGTGTGTGTGCGTGTGTGTGTGTGTGCGTGCTTGCGCGTACATGCGCCTTCTCGTTGTGTATGTGTGTGTGTGTGTGTGTGTGTTACAAGCGGATTAGGAAAAAAATAAAACAACAGAAGAACGCGACAGAGAAAAACGGGCCTACGTGCGCCTCTGCATGTGGTCATGACGTTGTCAACAACACACGGTGTGACGTTCCCTGCCTTCAGCTCGAACCTACCGCCTCTTGCTTGGTTTGATCCATCTGCTGCATGTGATTTGCCCTGCTTTGGGTGTCTCTGTACTTGTGCAGTACCCATGTACCGGTACGTAGGCTCTGTACTTAAGCAGTGCCTTTGTCAACAGTGAAATGTTGACGGCCGCATTGCCTTTTTTGGCCCCATTGCCTTTTTCGGTGAATTCCTATCCGCTGTGTCCAGGGCTGGGCACGCAACAGAAAAGCGAAGACCTTCCCTTCTGCCGTTTTAATTGATTAACCTTCCCCAACCGAAGTCAAGTAGGTATACCCCATACACACCCTGCTAGAGTGAGGGAAATCGGAGTAGTGTGCCTTTCCCCAAACTCCAACCACGTCCCAAAACGGGGGCCATGAACCCTGATCAGTCACTGGGGAACACACGGAACTGAACCCCTGACCGACTGAGTGCCTTTGTATAACGCTAAGGGTGCAGGAGCGGTGGACAAGCGGGGACATGCACCTGTGAAGCCGTTACGGTGTGGTTGGTTAAGCAGCGCTCACCTGCCTGTGAGCTGAAGGGATTACAACAATACTGGTCCACTGGATCAATGTCACTGCTACTCCAGGGGGTTTGGGCTTCAGGTCAATGCTGCGTTCTCTCTGTCTGTCTCTCTCTGTCTCTGTCTCTCCCTCTCTCTCTCAATGAAACGTCTTTACGATTGACAGTAAATCTCGATAAGACCAATTTTATAGTTTTCCGCAAAGGAGGTCATTTCTCGACTTACGAAAAATGGTGCTGTGTGGTGATAGGGAAATAAAAGTAATCAATTCATATATAAATATTTGGGAATGTTATTTACATGCGAATGAAGCGAATAGAAAGGGGAAAAAAGATGTAATCCCAAAAAAAAATTATTATAGAATCACCCAGGAAGTCGACTACGTTTGACTAATACACAGCTCTTCTGGAAACTATGTCTTGAATTATGGGGCGGAAATATGGGAACTCGTGGCAAATAATCAAATGGAAAAGGTACATACTTTGGCAATGAAGCGCTTTCTTGGTGTCCCATTATGTAAGTTCATCAAATAATATGATGTATGACGAAACTGGCAGGTACCCACCGCATATTAAATCAGTTGTAAAATGTATAAAATACATGCTCGAACTAACAAGACTGCCAATATCAGGATTGTTTAGACAAGCATACGAAATGCTGCTGCAAGAGAGGAGAAGGGCAAACAGAACTGGGTATTCCACATCAAGAAAACATGAACGGAATGGATTCGGTCTTGTTTGGATGTGGCAAGGAGTCGGTCACGAGAACGGCTATGTATCGGAATTTACAGATAGACTCACAGCATGTTACAAACAAAACTGACGCGGAGAAATAGGAGAGCAATGATAGGTATAAATGGCTCTGTTCAATCAAATCAATAGTTTAAACAGAGAAGTATATTCACAGATCATAACAAATAAATAGCATAAAATCTGCTTTGCGAAGCTCAGATTGAGAGCACTTGAACTGAATGCCAACAGAAGATGGCTCGATTCAGACGTAGCAACATCTTCTTGCACAATGTGTGGCGAAAGCCCAGAAGACGAATATCATTTCATATTTAACCGCAAAAGATACGAAGAAGTGCAAAAACGACAACAACAACAACAACAACAACAAAACCCAATACTCTTTTCAATACAATTCAGTATTAGTCAATCAAAAATTATATGGGTTCTATGCGGGAAAAAAGCATAGATAAAAAGGTTGCACATGGATGGTCAACTTCAACAATGTAATTATATGTGTCCGTATTGACATAATGCGCTTTGATGTTGCATGCTTAAAGATTATTATATCATGTATATCGACTTAGCTATGTGTTCGTGTTGATATGATGTGTTTCGATATTACATGCTTAAATATATTATTATATGATTTATATGGACTTTGTTTTCTGAGTACTGTACAAAACTTGGAAACGAACGACTGAAAAAAGGACACAGTACCCCCATGTCACATAGATTTTTTTAAGTTAATGACAATAAGTGCCCCAAAATGTCGCATATCTCTTTTGAGTTTATTTTGTCTCTGTCTTTCTCTTTCTGTGTTTCTCTGTGTATGTCTGTGTCTATCTCTGTCTTTCTCTCTGTGCATGTCTGTCTCTGTATCTCTCTCTCTCTCCCTCTCTCTCTCTCTCTCTCTCTCCTTCTCTGTCATTCTCTATTTCTATGCAATGATTGAAGTTTACCTCTCTCTCTTTCACATATTGTTCATTTAATTCCACAGTTGTTTCAATGGTGTTGCATTAAAAAAAAAATTCTTACTTTATCATCATCATTGTTATATATATATATATATATATATATATATATATATATATATATATATATATATATATATATGCTCTGTCTCCCTCTCTCTCTCTTTCATCCTCTCTTCTGCTCCTTCTCCCTGTCTCTTTCATTCGTTCGTTTGTTCTGTTTCCCTCTCTGCCCCCCCTCCCCCCACACCCCCTCTCTTAAAAGAACACACACGAAAGATACATACATATATATATATATATGTAACGGAATAAGATATATATATATATATATATATATATATATATATGTGTGTGTGTAACGGAATACGATATATATATATATATATATATATATATATATATATATATATATATATATAATCTGCTCTCTCTCTCTCTCTCTCTCTCTCTCTCTCAGTTTCAGTTTCAGTAGCTCAAGGAGGCGTCACTGCGTTCGGACAAATCCATATACGCTACACCACATCTGCCAAGCAGAAGCCTGACCAGCAGCGTAACCCAACGCGCTTAGTCAGGCCTTGTGGGAAAAAAAGGTGAATAAATGATAGATAAGCTTACACAAAGAAATAAATAAATAATAACTATAATGTAAAAAAACAACAAAAAAACAAACAAACAAACAATGATGATAAATAAGCAAATAGATGTAAAACATGAAGACACACATTCACATATACACCCACACATGCATAACAGATATGCACCGAACATGCAGTTTCAGAGATATGAAAGCACAGTCAAATACATATAAACGTACATGAGCTCCAACACACACACACACACCACACACAAAAAATTGGGCTCGTCTCTCTCTCTCTCTCTCTCTCTCTCTGTGTACATGATTGAAAGTATGAATGGTGCCTTGAATTATATAACATGTGGAATTAAGCAGTCACGGTCACTGAAGCTCATTTGCTCACAGGTTGGGCTTTTGTCAACTTGGAAAAAGCCGCTGTGTCGGAGACCGACGGTGGTTCGAGTCACGGACCGATCACTTGGAAATAATCCCATTAGGTCTACGTGGCAAATATGTCAATGTCAGTTGTTGCATTTTTTTTTGTTTTTTGTTGTTGTTGCTGTTGTTGTTTTTCCATCGGCAGAGTTGAGCCAGTTAATCGCACTATTTTCTTGCGCCTTTATGCTCAAACTGCTCAAAAGTGGGGTCAGGGGGTGGCATGCATGAGTGAACGTAGCGGCGCTAACCAAGTTTGCTCATCGCTAAGAATGTTCTGAACACCCACGGCAAATTCCCATACACTTAGGAACATTGCTCATCGCTAAGAATGTTCCGAACACCCACGGTAAATTCTCATATACTTAGGAACATTACTTATCGCTAAGAATGTTCCGAACACCCACGGTAAATTCCCATATACTTAGGAACACTGCTCATCGCTAAGAATGTTCCGAACACCCACGGCAAATTCCCATACACTTAGGAAAATTGCTCATCGCTAAGAATGTTCTGAACACCCAAAGCAAATTCCCATATAGTTAGGAATATTACTTATCGCTAAGAATGTTCCGAATACCCACGGTAAATTCCTATATACTTAGGAACATTGCTCATTGCTAAGAATGTTCTGAACACCCACGGCAAATTCCCATATACTTAAGAACATTGCTCATCGCTAAGAATGTTCCGAACACCCACGGCCCATATACTTAGGAACATTTCTCATCGCTAAGAATGTTCCGAACACCCACGGTAAATTCCCATATACTTAGGAACACTGCTCATCGCTAAGAATGTTCCGAACACCCACGGCAAATTCCCATACACTTAGGAAAATTGCTCATCGCTAAGAATGTTCTGAACACCCAAAGCAAATTCCCATATAGTTAGGAACATTACTTATCGCTAAGAATGTTCCGAATACCCACGGTAAATTCCCATATACTTAGGAATATTGCTCATCGCTAAGAATGTTCTGAACACCCACTGTAAATTCCTATATACTTAGGAATATTGCTCATCGCTAAGAATGTTCCGAACACCCACGGCCCATATACTTAGGAACATTTCTCAT
>NC_134890.1:28022969-28025469 GCF_041734735.1 Babylonia areolata | reverse complement strand
CGGTACACACTTTTTTTTCTCGCCTCCTCGTGCATGCCTTAGACTACAGACAAACATAAACTCCTGTTCAGTAATTTTATATTTCATCTTGTGTTAAAAGAGAGAGAGAGAGAGAGAGAGAGAGAGAGAGAGAGAGAGAACGAACGAACGAACGAACATTTTTATTCAATAAAGGCCGTAGCCCCTCATGAAGGGGATCAGTGAACACAAATTGTTACATTCCAGAACAATGTGGAACAGAAAACATTTAACTACAATTCTAGCAATGCACATGCACACACAAAAAGCACAATTAATCACATATCAAACTGCGGATTTTGAATGCCTTATACAAGTATATAGCGAACTGTTTTTACAATGGTTTCATTTGTTGATGACATTAGCAAGGAAAGTCGAAACAGAGATGGATGTCTATGATATTTTTGTGGAATTAACTGTAGCCTAAGGTCATTTAAGGCAGGGCAACGTAACACAAAATGAAGTTCATTTTCTTCAGCACATCTGCACAAGGGACAAATAATATCGTGATCATTCAATTTACTATAACGATAACGATGAAGAGAGAGATCGGAAATGCCAAATCTAAACATTGTCATAATACATTTCAAATGCCTATCCATCTTCATTGACAGATAAACCGGAAGTGAATGCACAGAAATAAACTGCCTATAAAACTCAAATCGATCGCTATCTTGAATGTGGTACGACCATACTTGCCATCTACAATCAATTAATCTATTTCGAAATGTACGGATAAATCCATTTATATCCCCTACTCCCTGCTGTATCCACACATAACCAAATCCCATTTCACATAACTTAATTCTCACCATTGATACCCAGTTTTTCTTACCCCTTACATCCAAATCATATAACATATTATATGCTTTTCTTGGCAACCTAAAATCTTCCATTTGTGTTAATTTTAACCAGTAAGAGATACATCTTGTCACAGAATTGAGATATATCGGATATCTTTTTGTCTCGCTATAGATCAAATCATTAGGCGTTTTCATACTTACTCCTAGAAACTTTTTCAACGCAAATAAATGTACATTCTCACAAAATACTGCAGCATTAGACAGACCAAGAGAGAGAGAGAGAGAGAGAGAGAGAGAGAGAGAGAAATTTCAGGATGGATCCAGAAAAAGTGTGTGTGTGTGTGTGTGTGTGTGTGTGTGTGTGTGTGTGTGTGTGTGTGTGTGTGAAAACTGGACAAAAGCGAGGATCGACTTTATTCTCCCCCCGCCCCTCTTCCCCCGAAAATAAAAAAACCCAAAAACAAGAACAAAAAAACAACAAAAAACAACAACAACAACTGAATGATGCAAAAGACATAAGGAAAAATAAAACCGTCAACAACAAACAAACAAACACACACAACACCTAAGCTCTTTTTCTTTTTTTTCCCCCCTTACCTTGACCTGAGAAATTTCTACAGTAGCCGGTAGGATGGACGTTGGACACAGTGGTCTATCGAACAGCGCACACACAGCGCACACACACACACAGCAAGCTGGCTGAAGGTCTGGAACTAGCACCGGGAAATACCACACACACACATGTATACATACACACACCGGCCGGTCTCCAAGGCGCGTGGACAATCAATGAGGTTCGTGTCGTAACACCCGGCAGGGCCTGGGTTTTATACCTGTACCACGCGGTGTGTGTGGGTGTGGGTAGGCTGAGTGAGAGAAAGAGAGAGAGAGAGAGAAGGGGGGGGGTTGGAGTGGGGTTGGGGTGGTGACATATTGAGCAACCATGCAAGCTATGTATGTGACAGAGTTGAGTTTGAGGGAGAGCGCAGGTTTGGGTTTGTGTGTGTGTGTGTGTGTGTGTGTGTTTCTTTTTTTTTTTCTTTTTTAAATTGTGGACACATCGCGCAAATTGGTTTGAATTTGTGTTGTGTTGGCTTCGGGATTTAAATGGTATAGTATAGGAGTAGACAGAGAGAGAGAGAGAGAGAGAGAGAGAGAAGGGGGTGGGAGTGTGGTGGGGAATGGGGGTTGGGGGGGGGAGGGGGTATATTGAGCAAGCATGCAAGCAGTGTGGCTGTTTGAGGGAGAGTGCAGTTATTAAAGAGGATTTTCACTATCGTTTTTTTTTTTTTTTTTAATTGTTGTCACATCGCGCAGATTGCTTTGAATTTGAGTTATGTTGGACGGCAACGGGTTTTAAATGGTATGGTATGGGATGAGAGAGAGAGAGAGAGAGAGAGAGGAGGGGGGTAGGAGTGGGGTGGGGTGGGGGTATATGGAGCAAGCATGCAAGGTACGTGACAGAGTTGAATTTGAGGGAGGGGCGGGAAGGTCTAAGGGAAGAACTGGGCCAGTAAGGTGAAAGTTATAATCTGTGTTCAGGCCAGCACAACGACGTTATGCACATAGCTGTATCGCTGACTAAACAGCTTTTGTTTTTGTGGTAGGCTATGGATCGTCATTTTGGTTTGGTCTCTCTCTGTCTCTGCCTCTGTCTCTGTCTCTCTCCCTCTTTCCAT
>NC_134890.1:28012969-28017969 GCF_041734735.1 Babylonia areolata | reverse complement strand
GCCGGGATGTCATCATGAAAAGGAACGCAGAGCACAGCCTACTCACGTAGTCGCAAAAATGGACCTCCACCGCATCGTCCTCCTCCTCCTCCTCCTTCATCATCATCTTCTTCTTCTTCTTCTGCGTTCGTGGGCTGCAACTCCCACGTTCACTCGTATGCACACGAGTGGGCTTTTACGTGTATGACCGTTTTTACCCCGCCATGTAGGCAGCCATACTCCGTTTTCGGGGGTGTGCATGCTGGGTATGTTCTTGTTTCCATAACCCACCGAACGCTGACATGGATTACAGGATCTTTAACGTGCGTATTTGATCTACTGCTTGCATATACACACGAAGGGGGTTCAGGCACTAGCAGGTCTGCACATATGTTGACCTGGGAGATCGGAAAAATCTCCACTTCTTCAACCCACCAGGCGCCGTCACCGTGATTCGAACCCGGGACCCTCAGATTGATAGTCCAACGCTTTAACCACTCGGCTATTGCGCCCGTCCCTTCATCATCAATATCTGAAAATGTCCCAAGTTCTGAGACCTTACGTGCCCTGCTCTCACGGTGACCTCATTGTCGATCCCGCTCCACTTCCGTGCTTGTAATAAGTCCTGTCAAAGTCTTCGGTTTCGGTCGAATCATGGTGTGACTGTCGTTAAAGGGACGTGATGGCGGTCTCCACTCTGGAGGGGGTAAACGGTGGGGCGCTCATTCAGTCTGGCTCCTCGACGTAGCGTTTGATGTCGTCAGAATGGGACTTAGTAGGTGGTGTCCTGAATACCTTGAATCAGAACAGGCACTACTGAACACCACTGAAGTGAGTCAGCAACAGCGCAGGGTCTCCTATGCTGTGTAGCCTCCTGGCGACCTGGTTCCCTGTGGACTGCCGACGCTGGTTATCAGCTTCTTCAGATTTCGAAGTAGTAATCATAAGCTGGAAATAGAAACAGGGAGACACAAATACCACGAGAGTTACGGTTTGTAAGGTTTGTAACATGTCTGTGATTGGTGATGAGTTTCATTTTATAATGGAATGTCCCAATTATGATCAGTTACGAAATAGATATGTTCCTAAAAAATATTTGTCTCCAAAATCGGTTTTTAATTTTTGTAATATGCTCAAAGGAGGCAAAAAAAAAAAAAAAAAAAAAAAGAAAAAGAAAAAAGAAGTCATTTTAGCTGTAAGTAAGATGATTAGATTTGCAAATGTTACCTAGTTATACTTTTGGAGTTAAAAGACATTTGTGTTTTCTCAACTTTTATGTGACATTGTTGTGTATTTGGAAATGTTTGTTCTGGGCATGAAAAGATTATTTTGCAGTAATCCTCCATACTCCAATAGGAGTGAAAGGATAATTAAAACTTGAAACTTGTATCGGGGACTGGTAATGAGGAGCGTGGCAGAAATGCCACTGACAGGGTGCAGATAATGGGGGCAGCAAGGAGAGAGAGGGAAAAAGAACTGGCGATTCTTTGGCAAAATGACCAGTACCAGGCGATTTTCGTTGTACTGTGCTTTCATATCTGTGAAACTGCGTTTTTGGGGGCATATCTGTTATGCATGTGTGGGTGTATGTGTGAATGTGTGTCTTCATGTTTTATATTTATTTGCTTATTTATCATCATTGTTGTCTTATTTATTTAATTATTTATTTATTATTATTATTTTATCATTATTTTCATTACTACTATCTTTTTTTTATATATCATAATTATTATTTATTTATTTATGTATGTACGCTTATCTCTCTCTCTCTATATATATATTTTTTTTCTTCTCAAGGCCTGATTAAGCGCGTTGGGTTACGCTGCTGGTCAGGCATCTGCTTGGCAGATGTGGTGTAGCGTATATGGATTTGTCCGAACGCAGTGACGCCTCCTTGAGCTACTGAAACTGAAACTGAAACTGAACTGATTCTCGTTGTGCGTATTGCTTTTAGTCCATTCGTTCTTTCCTTAGTGCTCTCGGAAAGCCCATGAGAGGATCAAGCTTTGGACACATTATCGTTCAGCCAGACGTCTGCACAGGTGGCTCCACGGACGCAATAGCCTTTTGATCTGAGGGTCCCGGGTTCGAATCTCGGTGGCGGCGCCTGGTGGGTAAAGGGTGGAGATTTTTCCGATCTCCCGGGTCAACATATGTGCAGACCTGCTAGTGCCTGAACCCCCTTCGTGTGTATAGGCACGCAGAAGATCAAATACGCACGTCAGTCCATGTCAGCGTTCGGTGGGTTTATGGAAACAAGAACATATCCAGCATGCACACCCCAGAAAACGTTGTATGGCTGCCTACATGTTGGGGTAAATATACAAAAACAGTCATACACCTAAAATGGTACATGTCTGTCTTGAGTGTGTATGTGTGCGCGCCTGGAAATCTGATTGAATGACACAGGAAACGAATGATGAGCGCCCAAGGGAACGCGGAAGAAGAAGAATTATGAGCGCCCAGTGGCAGTCGTCAGCCGGATTTACCCAGGTAGGCAGCCTGTTGTGCACAAAACATGACCCCGAGTTTGTAAAGCGCTTAGAGCTTGGTCTAAGTGTAAGTATTTTTGTATTTGTATTTCTTTTTAGCACAACAGATTTCTCTGTGTGAAATTCGGGCTGCTCTCCCCAGGGAGAGCGCGTCGCTATACTACAGCGCCACCCTTTTTTTTCTTTCTTTTTTTTTTGTATTTTTTCCTGCGTGCAATTTTATTTGTTTTTCCTATCGAAGTGGCTTTTTCTACAGAATTTTGCCAGGAACAACCCTTTTGTTGCCGTGGGTTCTTTTACGTGCGCTAAGTGCATGCTTCACACGGGACCTCGGTTTATCGTCTCATCCGAATGACTAAGCGTCCAGACCACCACTCAAGGTCTAGTGGAGGGGGAGAAAATATCGGCGGCTGAGCCGTGATTCGAACCAGCGCGCTCAGATTCTCTCTCGCTTCCTAGGCGGACGCGTTACCTCTAGGCCATCCGTACCATCAGCATCATGCACTGACGACGTCATGGCCGGGAAACACAACAATAACAAACAAGGAACATATAGTTCTGTCAGAGGATATGGTAACATGCTGTTGGCTTGTTTTTACAGTGAGTGGAATTTTTGATATTGTACCACAATAAGTATGCAGTATTGGACAGGTGGTACAAAGTGACCATCCCAAGGTACAACTTTACTCATTTTATCCCGCGTCTATTGGACGCGCGCACACACACACACACACACACACACACACACACACACACACACACACACACACACACACACAAGAAGAAGAAGAAGAACAACAACAACAACAACAACAAAAGCAAACAACAAACAAACAAACAGAATGGTTATGAACCATACTGGTGGAACAGAATGAAAAAAAAAAGGTTAATAGCCCCAATAAGTCCAGGGACAGACAATAAAATGGCCATCAAAATCTCTTTGTTGAAAATGTAGCGGATCTGTCATAACATCTCACTGAATGATGGTAGTTAAAACAGAATCCCTCATACATCGCGACATAAAGCAACAGCTACGAAACCCCATCTCTCATTTCCCCTGTTATTGCTACAGTCTGGGAGTGGGACACCATCACGGGACGCTAGCCAGTGACCATTTACCGTTTGTCATTACTATAAAAGAGAAAACAGTGACATGTTGACACTGTGAAAGATAAGATTCCAAACTATAATTATAATATATATATATATATATATATATATATATATATATATATATATATATATATATATATATATAAAGCTCTATGATTTATGATATGATATTATATATCATATGATATTGTACGGATTCCTTCCATATTATTGTCTTTTTTTTTATTATTGTTTTTTGTTTTTTTTTAACAAGCCCAAAATCCGTAAATGAAAAGTTGTATTTATTCCATAAATGCTATTGATTACTATGACATAGTTATTATGGAGTGCCAAGTATTGGTTTGATTATTTCCATGTTGTTTAGTTGATTGTGTAATTTATAGACAAAATAAAACGGTGGTCGACCCAAGAAAGTCCGGGTAAAGCTAAAAAACACACACAAAAAAACAAACAAACAAATAAAAAACAACAACAACACACACACACACACAAAAAACAACCTGAATGGGTCAAATTCGAAAACATTCATTCGATTGTTCACAATGACGTTGGCGTGGAACAGGTGAACAGCTTGCACACTAAATCTATAGAAGTAGTTTTTTGTTTTGTCACCGACGCGTTTCTCCCTAACTGCAGTTCAGTCAAATCAGACGAACATTCGGGCAATGTTAGATGGAAAGAACAAAGCAAAGAAGAAGAAAAAAACCCACAAAACAAAACAAACAAACCCAAAAACAACCTTTAAAAACTAGCATTTAGAGTATATTACAAAGATCAAGATGATGACGAACATAAAAGCAAAATAAGAAAAAGCCGAAAAACAGACATGGAAATGAACAAGGAAAAATCAACATTACAAATGGGTATGGCACAAACTAATCTACAGTTCTGATCAGATTTATGTAACACGGATGTTTCTAATCGTAAAGATCTACAAAAAAATGAAAAATGAACAATTTAAAAAAAAAAAATCAGGAGAAAACTTTTAAAAATTAAGGGTGTAAATGACCTTATTCACGACATTGAATTACAAAACATGTTTCCCATCAGCTTTTAAAAAAGGAAAAAACATTTGTAGAAATGTTCGCGAAATGCAGTTGTACTGACAGTTTGTCAAAGAAAGAAAGACCTTTTCAGAAAAAAAAATAAAGCTGCATATAGAAAAATCTAACTTTCCACAAAATACTAATAGTCATTATACAAACGCCCCCATTCACTTTTCTACTTGTTGTTTGTGTCAATGTTCTGCCTTTGTTCTGCCTTTGTTCTGCCTTTCTGCTGCTGGTCAGGCATCTTGCTTGGTAGATGTGGTGTAGCGTATATGGATTTGGCCGAACGCAGTGACGCCTCCTTGAGCTACTGATGCTGATACTGATATTCTGCCTTTGGTCCAATATCCAGTCACATGTGGCACTG
>NC_134890.1:27997969-28002969 GCF_041734735.1 Babylonia areolata | reverse complement strand
CACAGAGAGAGAGAGAACGAACGAACGAACGAACGAATGTTTTATTCAGATAAGGCCAGAGCCCCTTACTGAAGGGGGATTCATTGATAAATAATAATTAGAAAATGACATGACACAGTAAGTAGACAATTCAGATCAACCAAAAATTGTTAGCACAATATCAACCATATCACCCAAAATAGTCAACACAAATATTCAACAACATTCACGAGATAACTATACGTAGTCTCTTCAGTCCTTCACATATATATATCTATATGGCTAAGTTATGCAGAGTACATTCCTGTCTTGAAGACATGAGTAAATTGAACCTAAAATTAGACGGATCTCTATAATATTTCGGTTGAATAAGGAGAGAGAGAGAGAGAGAGAGAGAGAGAGAGAGAGAGAGGCTCATCACAGCGTGCAAACAGAATTTCAATACCTTGCCCAACGTTCAACGTGTAGGACTTCGTGCACTGACAATGCAACTGGCGATGGAGGCAAACAGAAACCCCCCCCACGGGCTGTTGGAGTGAGGGAGAGGGTGGGTGGTGGTGGTGGTGGTGGTGGTGATGTGGAGAGGGTTTGGAAAGAAACGAGGGTCGTTGGGGTGCGGGTGTGGGTGTGAGTGGAGTGGGGTGGGGTGGCGGGTTGGGGGTGGGGGAGAGCGAGGGAGGGTGTGTGTGTGTGTGTGTGTGGGGTGGGGGTGGGGGGGGGGGGGGGGGTTACAAGGAGTGCAGTTGGTAATATTTCATCTCTGTGATAGAGAGGGGCTAATAGATCGACTTATTTATTTATTTTATTCTATTTCATTTTATTTTATTTATTTATCTATTTATTTTATTTTATTTTTTTGTACGCTTATAGTTGACTTCATTAAGTTTTTGCGCCTTATAGATATTATTATTATTAGTAGTAGTTTTTTTTATGTATTTATCTATTATTTATTTGTTCATTTACTTATTTCTTTTTATTTTATTTTATTTTATTTAGTTATTTTTTTTTCTCAAGGCCTGACTAAGCGCGTTGGGTTACGCTGCTGGTCAGGCATCTGCTTGGCAGATGTGGTGTAGCGTATACGGATTTATCCGAATGCAGTGACGCCTCCTTGAGCTACTGAAACTGAAACTGAAACTGATCTCTGTGCACGCTGACCAAAACGGTGTTGTTGTTTTGTTTTTGTCCAATCATAGGCGGAATTCGATAACTGAATTGTCGAAAACTTTTTAGAGAGTTTATCGACCTGTTGGCTTGAGGCCAAGTTGTTGGATGTTACAGGAATCAGTGAGCAAGCTTGCAGTCTTTACCTGTATATATAGTCTTAGTAGACGATGGAGTTTGTTCTCTTGGTGATGTTTTTGGTGCAACGTCCGTTCTGACTTGACAGGTCATTTTGAGAATGTCTCGTATGTATATATGTATGTATGTATGTATGTATGTATGTATATGTATGTATATATATATATATATATATATATATATATAGAGAGGTGTGTGTGTGTGTGTGTGTGTGTGTGTGTGTGTGTGTGCAGATAGGTAGATAGATAGACAGATACACACACACACACAGATATATATATATATATCTGTGTGTGTGTGTGTGTGTGTCTCTGTGTGTGTGTGTGTGTGTGTGTGTGTGTGTGTGTGTGTTTCAGTTTCAGTTTCAGTAGCTCAAGGAGGCGTCACTGCGTTCGGACAAATCCACATACGCTACACCACATCTGCCAAGCAGATGCCTGACCAGCAGCGTAACCCAACGCGCTTTGTCAGGCCTTGAGGAAAAAAACAAACAAAACTGTTCAGAGTGTATTTTTTTCTTTTCCAAAGGAGAGGAACAGAGAGGGGATAATAGATGGACTGATTCATGTTGCATACACTTGCACTCACTCACTCTCTCTCTCCTCACACCTGCCTATAGCAGGGCCACATGGAGTGGTTTTTATAGAGTGTTTACTTTTACAATATACACGGGAAATCAGCACACACACACACACACACACTAAGCAGTTCACCCTACTTAGCATACCTTACATAGCATAAGCAACACACACTAAAGCAGCACACACTGCCTACTTTAGTACTTCCTACAAGCAGCACACAGTAAAAAGCTCACCCTTCGCCTAAAGCAGTTTCAGTTTCAGTTTCAGTAGCTCAAGGAGGCGTCACTGCGTTCGGACAAATCCATATACGCTACACCACATCTGCCAAGCAGATGCCTGACCAGCAGCGTAACCCAACGCGCTTAGTCAGGCCTCGAAAAAAAAAAAAAAAAAAAAAAAAAAAAGAAAAAAGAAAAAAGCAGCACACCTGGAACACAAACACAAAACCTAAAAACCCCGGTCAGAAACTCTCAAAATACCTGGACATCGCTGACATGAAAGGCCTATACCCTCTCAGCACCTTTCATCGCATGTCCACCAGTATGCACCCCTCTCACACATAAATCTATGTGAGGTTATACAAGCTTCATCAAGCTTACCTGCCACCAACAGTGACACCCCATACTGTGCACCAAAC
The DNA here is from genome assembly GCF_041734735.1 of Babylonia areolata. Classification (NCBI taxonomy): domain Eukaryota; kingdom Metazoa; phylum Mollusca; class Gastropoda; order Neogastropoda; family Buccinidae; genus Babylonia; species Babylonia areolata. Next base: position 28,000,470 of record NC_134890.1, on the reverse strand, counting down.
ATATGACTGACCAAGACAACCCAGAGTGTCAACTCATGTTACGTATCATACAATAATGACTGTGTGCTTCCATTACCAAACAAATCTCTTTGTCTTCACAAAGAATCTCACTGACGTAAGTATTCAGTTTCAGTTTCACTTTCTCAAGGAGGCGTCACTGCGTTCGGACAAATCCATACACGCTACACCACATCTGTTGAGCAGATGCCTGACCAGCAGCGTAACCCAACGCGCTTAGTCAGGCCTTGAGTGCATGCTTACATATTTGTGTACCTATGAAAGTGGATTTCATTTTACGTAATTTCGCCAGAGGACAACACTCTCGTTGCCATGGGTTCTTTTTCAGTGCGCCAAGTGCGTGCTGCACACGGGACCTCGGTTTATCGTCTCATCCGAAAGACTAGACGCTCAGTTTGATTTTCCAGTCAAACTTGGGAGAAAGGGCGAGAGCGGGATTCGAACCCACACCCTCACGGACTCTCTGTATTGGCAGCTGAGCGTCTTAACCATTCTGCCACCTTCCTCCTCGTAAGTAAGTAAATGTATGGAAATCAATACTACCAACATATATCTGGTTAACAGCAAACCATGTGCAACAACATAGCACTGACACTCAGTGCTCTCCTTGTTAATCAACCCCCTTTAAACAAAGCAAAACCACTGACACATAGCACTGTTCCTACACAGTTAGCAACAAGTCAAACATGTGTTCTACAACACCTGCTGTTAACCCTCATGTGCACACACACATGAAAAATCCTCAACACACACTGACAATGTGTTAGCCTATAGATCTGTTCAGTTCACACTGAACCAACACCACCTACTATATATATATACACAATACGTAATGCATCAAAGTACATCAAACCCACTTTAGGTGTTAGTTCACACAAGGAAAATGCAAGCAAAGTGACTGGGGGACTGGATATAGCTGAAGGTAAGCATTCTTATTTTACCCACATTGACAAACATTGAACTGTAATCATGGTATAACCAATAATCAATTGATGATGATTTATTTAACAATGAATGACCCAGAGACTGATTTATTGTCTGTACATTGGTACAGAAATTCACTGTTCGACACGTGGAATAAAAATGATTAAAAGAATAAAGTGAATCTGAGGAAATTAACAGAGCGTAAATTAAAAGAAAATCACACACACACACACACACACACACACACACACACACACACACACACGCGCGCGCGCGCGCGCGTTGTTTGACACAATGTGTTTACATGTCACTCACTCACACACACACACACACACACACACACACACACACACACACTGTACCTTCACAGTTTAACCATTACATGTAACTGAACATGAGGAGGTACAAGGGCATGACATTATGAACAGTTTTCAGTTTGACAGAATTTGCTTCAATGGATATTTTATGTAAATGTGTGTCCGGTTGGTGTGTGTGTGTGTGAGTGTGTGTGTGTGTGTGTGTGTGTGTGTGTGTGTGTGTGTGTGTGTGTGTGTGTTGTTTTGAGGTAAATATGTGTCCGGTTGGTGTGTGTGTGTGTGTGTGTGTGTGTGTGTGTGTGTGTGTGTGTGTGTTTCTGTGTGTGTTTCTGTGTCTGTCTGTGTGTTGTTTTGAGGTAAATAGATATAGAGTTGTGTCAACACTAAATACTATCAGTATTACTAATAGTTCAACTTTTTTCAGCCCTGAAAGATATGATGTACTTTATATGCCTGCCTGTACACCAATGAATAATTCTGAGATCGCTGCTGGCAAGTCATGTCATCAGAAGGAAAGGCAACACCACCACATTAACTACACTGTCAACTAAAGAATTATCTGCTGGTGAACTCCCATCTATGAGTGAGTGATTTTGTGGTCAACTGTTAATGTACTATGATTTATAGTATAGATTTACCTTGAAGTGTGCAAACCTATTTTCTTTTTACAAACTTTGTATAGATGTACATGTATGGAATTGTAAAGTTTTGCATAGACATTTACATAAATGATATCAGTGTGCATGTGCTTGACATGCCACTATACATAAAGTAACTTAATGCATTGCAGCATGTCATGCACATGCACACTGATTTGCACACTGATACTCACAGTGATACAGCATTAATAATCACTATTTCATACTTTTATTATCAGTAAACTGCTTTATCTGATTATATTATGAAAGGCTGAAAGACTGAAATTACTGTTCTGTTTGATATTTAATCTAACATTATGATATTTAATCTAACATTATTAGCATTAATGAATAAACTTGAACCTTTTGTGTGAGCAGTTTTGTTGTATGGATCTTTTTTTTTTGGGGGGGGGGTTATTTTGTTGTGCTTGTTACATGGATTATATTAATATCACAAACACAGTAAGCCAGTAAGCACATTGAATCACAATTACATAATTCAGCATCATGATTTAGCATTTTTTTCCCTTTAATCTGGCATAAGGTTTAGTACACATACTATACAATGCAAAAGTTTCATAGCAATTGGACCACAAACAACACC
>NC_134890.1:27987969-27990469 GCF_041734735.1 Babylonia areolata | reverse complement strand
ACACACGCACACACACACACACACACACACACACACACACACACGCACACACACACACACACACACACACACACACACACACACTCACGCACGCACGCACCTACTCCGCCTCCCACAAAACTCCACCTCCACCTCCACACACGAACACAAAAAAAGCTTTCACCCACAATGTTCTGCCTTGCAGGTAGAGAATTTTCATTTCGCTGCAGTGTGTGTGTGTGTGAGTGTGTGTGTGTGTGTGTGTGTGTGTGTACGGGTGGGGTAGATATGTGTGTATGTCTGCGTGCTTGTGTTTGCGTGTGTGTTGTGTGTAAACACAGCGACTGCATTGAAAACGGCGTTGCCATGGGCACAATCATTCAAACCGTGTCAAGGTTTGGGTTTATCAGCGGAGAACAAAATAAACTGAAAAAGGTTGGATTTTTTTGTTTGTTTGTTTGTTTTTTGCTGCCCCATCATCTGCACCGTTTCCATGGCATTACTCCCACGCCGCTCATTTAGATTCCCCCATACACGGCCACACACGGGATCGTCCGTCATAGTTTCAGAGTCGGCAATCCGCAGGGAACCATCGATGTTAGGTCGCCTGGAGGCCACACACCAGAGGAGACCCTGCACTGCTGCTGAGTCACTTCGGTGGTGTTCAGTGGTGCCTGTTCTGATTTAACGTACTTAGGACACCGCCTACTAAGCCCCCCTACTAACGACAATAATGGCTTAGTCGCGGAGCCAGACTGAGTGAGCGTCCCTCCCAGAGTGGAGACCACCACCACGTCCCTCAAACAACAGGCCCCCATGAATCTGCCGACACTGAAGAAACTGACAGGACTCACCAAAAGCACGGAAGTGGAGGGGTATCGAAACTGAGGTCACCATGACAGCAGGGCATGAAAGGTCACAGACTTTGCGACTGTTTTGTTTATATTGATGACGATGAAGGAGGAGGATGTACGATGATGATGATGATGTTGCTATGGAGGTCCAGCCGTTAGTGTGGAGTGATGGCCTAGAGGTAACGCGTCCGCTTAGGAAGCGAGAAAATCTGAGCGCGCTGGTTCGAATCACGGCTCGGCCGCCGATATTTTCTCCCCCTCCACTAGACCTTGAGTGGTGGTCTGGACGCTAGTCATTCGGATGAGACGATAAACCGAGGTCCCGTGTGCAGCATGCACTTAGCGCACGTAAAAGAACCCATGGCAACAAGAGGGTTGTTCCTGGCAAAATTCTATAGAAAAATCCACTTCGATAGGAAAAACAAATGAAACTGCACGCAGGAAAAAAAAAAAGAAAAAAAAAAGGGTGGCGCTGTATTATAGCGACGCGCTCTCCCTGGGGAGAGCAGCCCGAATTTCACACAGAGAAATCTGCTGTGATAAAAAGAAATACAAATACAAATACAATACAAATACAAATTTTCGTTTGGGACTGCGTGACAAGGCTGTACTCTACGCTTCCTGTCATAATGATATCCCGTCGTCAACCAGGCCCAAGAGATACAGACACTTGCAGTGTTGGTCAGGTAATTAGAGCAACACACCCAAGACGCATCCTTGAAGTGGATGACACTCAACTGTGTGGTCCCAGTCTCCCCATTTAATCCCACAGCACACTCATCTCTGGGTAGGAGCCGGCCACGGGCCGAAAAACCCACCTCCGCTGGGATTCGGTCCCGCGTCCTCCCAGCCGTCAGTCCGCGACGCTAACCCCTTCGCCACGGCGGCTGGTGTGGTTTTTTGTTTTTTTTTGTTTGTTTGTTTGGTTGTTTTTTTAGGGGGTGTGGGGGGCTTGGTTGGGGGTGGCGGGGGGGGGGGGGGGGGGGGGGGGGGGGGGGGGGGGGTGGCTGTATGTTTTGCTTGTCATGATATGTCCCTGGCAAAATTCTGTAGAAAAGTCCACTTCGATAGGAAAACAAATGAAAATGCAGGTAGAATTTTTTTTTTTTTTTTATGGGTGGCGCTGTCAGTGTAGCGACGCGCTCTCCCTGGGGGAGAGCAGCCCGAATTTCGCACAACAGAGAAATCTGTTGTGACATAATGAATAATACAAATACAAATATACCATTATAAGCCTGGGTGGTGTGTTTTGCTTCCGGTGATAGGCGAACCCTCTCGACCTATCCTGTGTGGCTTCATTGTCCTGTATTGCACTGTTATGGTCTCCGCGTTGATGGTTCGTTTGATGGGCGATGATCAAATATTCATCATCAACAGCTTCAGAGGAGTGTGCACAGATCCTGAGGGCACACTCCATAGCCCTGGGCAAGGTGTGTTCGGTGAATAAGGCTGGCTGTGCTGATTGTTTCTGCTGTCACACTGCCAGCCATGGAAACCACTGGAGCGTGTCTACGTGACCGCCCCCCCCCCCCCCCCCAACAACCTCCCCCCCTCTCCCGCACATCCCCTCCCCCTTCCCCGGCTATGTCTCCCCCCCTCCCTCCCTACGGCAGGTCTGCGTTCCCTGCCCCCTGGTCTTTGTTCCCTCTAGGTCTATGTTTCCCGAG
>NC_134890.1:27977969-27980469 GCF_041734735.1 Babylonia areolata | reverse complement strand
TCGGGGGTGTGCATGCTGGGTATGTTCTTGTTTCCATAACCCACCGAACGCTGACATGGATTACAGGATCTTTAACGTGCGTATTTGATCTTCTGCTTGCATATACACACGAAGGGGGTTCAGGCACTAGCAGGTCTGCACATATGTTGACCTGGGAGATCGTAAAAATCTCCACCCTTCACCCACCAGGCGCCGTCACCGTGATTCGAACCCGGGACCCTCAGATTGACAGTCCAACGCTTTAACCACTCGGCTATTGCGCCCGTCAGGTCATGGTTCCAATCCCCGCTCTCGCCCTTTGTATTTGTATTTCTCTTTTTTGTTTGTCACAACAGATTTCTATGTGTGAAATTCGGGCTGCTCTCCGCAGGGAGAGCGCGTCGCTACACTGAGAGCACCCCCCCCCCCCCCATTTTTTTTTTTTTTCCTGCGTGCAGTTTTATTTGATTTTCCTAGCGAAGTGGATTTTTCTACAGATGTTTGCCATGAACAACCCTTTTGTTGCCGTGGGTTCTTTTACGTGCGCTAAGGGCATGTTGCACACGGGACACGGGGTTTATCGTCTCATCCGAATGACTAAGCGTCCAGACCACCACTCAAGGTCTAGTGAAGGGAGAGAAAATATCGGCGACTGAGCCGTGATTCGAACCATCGCGCTCAGCATCTCTCGCTTCCTAGGCGGACGTGTTACTTCTAGGCCGTCACTCCACTTGTCTATTTACTTGTTTACTTCTCTAATCATTTATTCATTTATCTAGTTATTTATCACTGGTTTTAAGGAGTGACGGGTGATGAGACCTAAGATGTCGATTTCGCGGTCGGCTGGGCGATGAACATGATTGGGTTGGATTGGATGTAGTTGCTTCCCTTGGTATAATCACTTCTTCTTCTTCTTCTGCGTTCGTGGGCTTCAACTCCCACGTTCACTCGTATAATTATACGCGAGTGGGCTTTTACGTGTATGACCGTTTCAACCCCGCCATGTAGGCAGCCATACTCCGTTTTCGGGGGTGTGCATGCTGGGTATGTTCTTGTTTCCATAACCCACCGAACGCTGACATGGATTACAAGATCTTTAACGTGCGTAATTGATCTTATGCTTGCGCATACACACGAAGGGGGTTCAGGCACTGGCAGGTCTACACATATGTTGACTTGGGAGATCGTAAAAATCTCCACCATTTACCCACCAGGCGCCGTCACCGTGATTCGAACCCGAGACCCTCAGATCGAAAGTCCAACGCTTTCACCATTCGGCTATGGCGCCCGTCGGTATAATCACTTCGATTCTTGAACTCGGTGTTTTGTGCTTCGAGGTTCGAACTGCCCATCACATTGCTGGCGACAAGGACAGCTTCGTCGGCTTCCGGTTGGACGACAACACATGGTGTGATGACAGGATATTATGGATACTTATACAGCGCCTATCTTCAGTCACTAGACCTTGAGTGGTGGTCTGGACGCTAGTCATTCGGATGAGACGATAAACCGAGGTCCCGTGTGCAGCATGCATTTAGCGCACGTAAAAGAATCCACGGCAACAAAAGGGTTGTTCCTGGCAAAATTCTGTAGAAAAATCCACTTCGATAGGAAAAACAAATAAAACTGCCCTCAGGAAAAAGAAAAAGAAAAAAAAAGGTGGCGCTGTAGTGTGGCGACGCACTCTCCCTGGGGAGAGCAGCCCGAATTTCACACAAAGAAATCTGTTGTGATAAAAAGAAATACAAATTCAAATACAAATACATAAATAAACAATCAAATAAATAAATGAATAAATAAATAAATAAGTTCAAAGGGAAATTAACATTTTAAAAGAATCAGTTCACTTACTTCTTGCTCGAACCACGTAAAGAAACTGAAACTACGTTAAAAAAAAAAAAAAAAAAAATTAGCCAGAGTACTGATGATGATGCTGTTCATGATGATGATTACGTGTTGCATTAATTAGTCCAGGTGTGCAAAGTCCGGTTAACTGAAAACACTGACACATTTTTTTTTATATTATAATTATTATTTATTTATTTATGTAAGCTTATCTATTATTTATTCACCTTTTTTTAAATTTTTAATATTTCTCAAGGCCTGACTAAGCGCGTTGGGTTACGCTGCTGGTCAGGCATCTGCTTGGCAGATGTGGTGTAGCGTATATGGATTTGTCCGAACGCAGTGACGCCTCCTTGAGCTACTGAAACTGAAACTGAAACTGACACAAAAAAAAACTCACAAAAACGTAGCGATGGTAAAGAGCGAAAACATCACACGCCAAATGGTAATCATTTCATCATGGAAGAGAGAGAGGGAGAGAGAGAGAAAGATAGACAGACAGATGACAAAGAGAGAGAGAGAGAGAGAGAGAGAGAGAGAGAGAGAGAGACAGAGACAGAGAGAGACAGAGAGAGGGGGGTTGTGCATTGTGATTTTATGATATTAATTAGTCTGTTTTATGCTTCTACTACTTTTTATGTGCGTTCTTGTTTCACTTTAGGTACTGGATTTGTAA
>NC_134890.1:27970469-27975469 GCF_041734735.1 Babylonia areolata | reverse complement strand
CCGTCTCTCTCTAGCCGTCTCTCTCTCCCCGTCTCTCTCTCGCCCCCCCTCTCTCTCTCTCCCCACATCTCTCTCCCCGTCTCTCTCTAGCCGTCTCTCTCTCTCTCCCCGTCTCTCTCTAGCCGTCTCTCTCTCTCCCCGTCTCTCTCTAGCCGTCTCTCTCTCTCTCCCCGTCTCTCTCTAGCCGTCTCTCTCTCCCCGTCTCTCTCTCGCCCCCCTCTCTCTCTCCCCACATCTCTCGCCCCCTATCTCTCTCTCCTCATCTCTCTCTCGCCCCCTCTCTCTCCCTGTCTCTCTCTCTCTCCACATCTCTCTCCCCGTCTCTCTCACTCCGTCTCTCTCTCCCCGTCTCTCTCTCTCTCTCCCCGTTTCTCTCTCTCTCCCCGTCTCTCTCTCTCTCGCCCCCCTCTCTCTCCCCATATCTCTCTCCCTGTCTCTTTCTCTCCCCGCGTCTCTCTCTCTCTCTCTCCCCCTCTCTGTCTCTTTCTCTCTCTCCCCGTCTTTCTCTCTCTCCCTGTCTCTCTCACTCCGTCTCTCTCTCCCCGTCTCTCTCTCGCCCCCCTCTCTCTCCCCATATCTCTCTCCCCGTCTCTCTCTCTCTCTCCCCGTTTCTCTCTCTCTCCCCGTCTCTCTCTCGCCCCCCTCTCTCTCCCCATATCTCTCTCCCCGTCTCTCTCTCTCTCTCCCCGTTTCTCTCTCTCTCCCCGTCTCTCTCTCGCCCCCCTCTCTGTCCCCATATCTCTCTCCCCGTCTCTCTCCCCGTCTCTCTCTCACCCCCCTCTGTCTCCCCGTGTCTCTCTCTCTCTCTCTCCCCGTCTCTCTCTCTCTCCCCATATCTCTCACTCCGTCTCTCTCTCCCCGTCTCTCTCTCGCCCCCCTCTCTCTCCCCGTCTCTCTCTGTCTCTGTCTCCCCGTCTCTCTCTCGCCCCCCTCTCTCTCCCCGTGTCTCTCTGTCTCTGTCTCCCCGTCTCTCTCTCTCTCCATGTCTCTCTCTCTCTCCCTGTATATCTCTGTATGACTGTGTCTCCCGGTCCCCCCCCCCTCTCTCTCTCTCTCTCCCCGTCTCTCTCTGTCTCTGTCTCCCCGTCTCTCTCTCTCTCCCTGTCTGTCTCTGTATGACTGTGTCTCCCGGTCTCCCCCCCTCTCTCTCTCTCACTCTCCGTATCTCTCTCTCTCCCTCTCCCTGTCTCTATCTCTGTATGACCTTGTCTCCCCGTCTCTCTCTCTCTTTCTCTCTCTCCCTGTCTCTCTCTGTCTCTGTATGACCTTGTCTCCCCGTCTCTCTCTCTCTCTCTGTCTCTCTCTCCCTGTCTCTGTATGACCTTGTCTCCCCGTCTCTCTCTCTCTCTCTGTCTCTCTCTCCCTGTCTCTGTATGACTGTCTCCCCGTCTCTCTCTCTCTCTCTGTCTCTCTCTCCCTGTCTCTGTATGACTGTCTCCCCGTCTCTCTCTCTCTCTCTGTCTCTCTCTCCCTGTCTCTGTATGACTGTCTCCCCGTCTCTCTCTCTCTCTCTGTCTCTCTCTCCCTGTCTCTGTATGACTGTCTCCCCGTCTCTCTCTCTCTCTCTGTCTCTCTCTCCCTGTCTCTGTATGACTGTCTCCCCGTCTCTCTCTCTCTCTCTGTCTCTCTCTCCCTGTCTCTGTATGACTGTCTCCCCGTCTCTCTCTCTCTCTCTGTCTCTCTCTCCCTGTCTCTGTATGACTGTCTCCCCGTCTCTCTCTCTCTCTCTGTCTCTCTCTCCCTGTCTCTGTATGACTGTCTCCCCGTCTCTCTCTCTCTCTCTGTCTCTCTCTCCCTGTCTCTGTATGACTGTCTCCCCGTCTCTCTCTCTCTCTCTGTCTCTCTCTCCCTGTCTCTGTATGACTGTCTCCCCGTCTCTCTCTCTCTCTCTGTCTCTCTCTCCCTGTCTCTGTATGACCTTGTCTCCCCGTCTCTCTCTCTCTCTCTGTCTCTCTCTCCCTGTCTCTGTATGACTGTCTCCCCGTCTCTCTCTCTCTCTTTCTCTCTCTCCCTGTCTCTCCCTGTCTCTGTATGACTGTCTCCCCGTCTCTCTCTCTCTCTCTCCCTCTCCCTGTCTCTCTCTGTCTCTGTATGACCTTGTCTCCCCGTCTCTCTCTCTCTCTCTGTATCACTCTGTCTGTCTGTCTGTCTCTCTCTGTATCACTCTGTCTCTCGCTTTCTGTGTCTGTCTATCTGTCTGTCTCTCCCTCTTCTACAATGGAATGATTTGGATTCGGGGGAGTGCTAAAGCTGTCTTTCTGTCTGTCTGCCTGTCAGTCCCTGTCTGTCTGTCTGTCTGTCTGTCTCTCTCGCCACAATGCATAGCTACAGGCTATGATTTCGAACAGAAACACAGAAGAAAGGCCGTTAATATTTTTTGTAAAGCAGATTCCATGGACATTTCTTATTATCATAATCATAATCATTTATTATTATTATTATTATCCTTCTTTTAGGCATTGTGAAGAAAGCGTTATACATACACTGGGTTGGGTTTTTGATTTACTGTATGGTATACCAGCAAGCGGTAAAAAAAAAAAAAAGAAAAAAAAAAGAAAAAAAAAAGAAAAAAAAAAAAGAAAAAAAAAAGAAAAAAAAAAAAAGAGAAAAGAAACCGTCTCCAGTAGAAATGACGTGTCTTGCCAGCAATACGTCATAGATTCCAAACACTGACGTCTGCATGGCAACACATGTACGTGTCAACACGCAGACCAATTTTTCTGTGTGTATCTGTCTTTCTTTCTACATGCGTGCTTTCATCATGCGTGTGTGCGTGCATCACGTGTGTAGAGTGTGGAACAGGGAGACACAAAGGCATACCATGAGAGTTACGGTTTTGTAAGGTTTGTAACATGTCTGTGATTGGTGACGAGTTTATTTTTTATAATGGAATCTCCCAATTATGATCAGTTACGAAATAGATATGTTCCTAAAAAAAAATATTTGTCTCCAAAATCGGTTTTTAATTTTTGTAATACGCTCAAAGGAGGCAAAAAAAGTCATTTTAGCTGTAAGTAAGATGATTAGATTTGCAAATGTTGCCTAGTTATACTTTTGGAGTTAAAAGACAGTTGTGTTTTCTCAACTTTTATGTGCATTGTTGTGTATTTGGAAATGTTTGTTCTGGGCACGAAAAGATTATTTTGCAGTAATCCTCCATACTCCAATAGGAGTGAAAGGATAATTGAAACTTGAAACTTGAAACATATTTTGAGCAGGGTAATAATAATAATAATAATAATAATAATAATGGTATTTATACAGCGCTGAATCTTGTGCAGAGACAAATCAAAGCGCTTTCGCACCAGTCATTCACACGCATGCATAACTCTAAAACTATAGAAACTAAAAACAAGGAAGAGGCAGGGAAGGGAGGCTATTTTGGGAAGAGGTGGGTTTTAAGGCCAGACTTGAAAGAGCGGAGTGTGGAGACTTGACGAAGCGAAAGAGGAAGTTCATTCCAATTGCAAGGTCCAGAGACAGAGAAAGAACGGCGGCCAACAGTCAAGTGTTTGAATCTGGGAATGCGTAAACAGAGTGGATCCGAAGCCGATCGTAGAGAGCGAGATGGAGTGTAGAGGTGAAGGCGCAGTTTTGTGAATACATCTATAACATAGAGTGCTGATCTTGTACTTTATTCGGTGTGAGACAGGGAGCCAGTGGAGATGTGATGTTGCAAAAGAGGAATAATGTGCTCAGATCTTTTCTTTCTGAGGACGAGTTGGGCAGCAGAGTTTTGTATGCGCTGAAGGGACTGAATGGATGAAGCAGGCAAACCAGACAATAGAGAGTTACAGTAGTCAAGGCGAGAGAGAATGAGAGAAACGACCAGTCTAGATGTTGCGTCAGTGGACAGATATTTCCGGACGGCACTGATGCGCCGCAGTTGACAGTAGCAGGACTGACATGTCTGACTGATAAATTAGAGTAGGCAGATGACAGAAAGTGTGCATGGGCAGGAACTATAATTATGGAAATTGAAAGGATGATAGAGAGGTGGGACAGAGAGACAGGCAGAAAGACTGAGAGATGCAGAGGCAGAGAATCGTGTGTGTGTGTGTGTGTGTGTGTGTGCGTGCGTGTGTGTGTATATGTGTGTGTGTGCGTGCGTGCGTGCGTGTGTGTGTGCGTGCGTGCGTGCGTGCGTGTGTGTGTGTGTGTGCTTGTGTGTGTGCAGATACACGCACGGCTGTGTTCCACATCTTATTTTATTCTCGTTCCACACAGTCTTTAATTTTTATTTTTTTTATTTTTCCTCTGGCTCTCCTTAAATTCATTGCCTGAAAATATGAAACGTCATTCTCCTCCCTCCCTCCTTTTCCACTCCCCCCCCAACCCCCCCCCCTCCCCCCCTCCCCGCCCCCCGAAACCCCTCCTTCTCCCCCCACACTTCCTTCATTCCAGCCTCCACCACATCAGTTTTCTCCTCTCTAATATTACAAATTCCTTCTTTTTTTTCTCCCCCCCCCCTTTTTTTTTTTTTTTCAAGTAGCAAAAAAATCATCCTAATCTACGCAGGCCATCTCGCCCAAGGAGCCGATAACCACTTCCTGTGCTAAAAACCTTTTAATTTGTCTCCCCTGATAGCCCCCGGTGCCTGACAAGACGCTGGTTGCACGTGAACTGGTGACGATAATCTGTCTGCTTTACGAGAAGCGTTCCCGTTCCGCTATCGTGTTGGTGGTGGGGTGAGGGGGGAAGGGAGAGGGTGGGGGTTGTGAGGGAAGGGGGGTGAAGGGGGGGGTGGGTTGGGGGGGACGCGAGACAAGTCACGTGATGCCAAGGCGCATGCCTGGCGCGTGCTTCGTGGAATGGGAGACAGATGGAAGGGTTGATTTAAAAAAAAAAAAAAAAAAAAAAATCCGCTATTAAGTTAAAAGAAATGGGTTGACCATTCATTCGTTGGTTCATATCTATCTATCAATGATTTTATGTAGGTAGCTAGATATAAAGATCTCTCTCTCTCTCTCTCTCTCTCTCTCTCTATATATATATATATA
>NC_134890.1:27957969-27965469 GCF_041734735.1 Babylonia areolata | reverse complement strand
GGGGGGAAAAAAACCCCAACACAAAAACACACAAACACACACACATTCGAACCTTTGATTGGGGAAACACACACACACACACACAAACAAAAAAAACAAACAAAAACAACAAAAACAAACAAAAAAACAAAACAAAAACAAACCCCAAAAACAACCGCTTCCAGACCTATATCTATACAACCCATGGTGACAAACAACAAGAAAACAGTGTTCCTTTTCTTCTTTTTATTCTATTTCTTCAACATGTTTTCCATGCAAAGTAACACGGGACGTTGACAGTGACTGAGTGAGTGAGTGTCTCTATATACATACATACATACATACATACAGTACATACACAGGACATCGTGCAGTTCTACGATACAACGTGTAGCGAAACAAGAAACAGGAATGACAATAAACATGTTGTACTACACACTACACCGTGCGCCAATCACAATGGAACAAAAACACCATACAACAATAATTCCTTCATGTGGACGCTCACTCAGTCTGGCTCCGCGACTAAGCCATTATTGTCGTTAGTAGGGGGCTTAGTAGGTGGTGTCCTAAGTACGTTAAAACAGAACAGGCACCACTGAACACCACCGAAGTGACTCAGCAGCAGTGCAGGGTCTCCTCTGGTGTGTGGCCTCCTGGCGACCTAACATCGATGGTTCCTTGTGGACTGCCGACGCTGGAACTGCGACGGACGAACCCGGGTGTGGCCGTGTATGGGGGAATCTAAATGAGCGGCGTGGGAGTAATGCCACTGAAACGGTGCAGATGATGGGGCAGAAAAAAAAAAATCCTTGTATAAAAAGGGTTAATAAAAAAGAAAAAAAAAGAGAGAAAAAAAAGAAAAAAAGGAAAGAAAAAAAGAAGAAGAAAAAAAGAAAAGAAAAAAAAAAGGAAGGCGGGGGCGGGGTTGGGGGGAGGGGAGGGATTAACGGTCCCATAGTCTTTTTATGATCATCGTGACAATGAATTCATAATCATCTACTCCATCCAGGGCTCGGGCTATTCATAGAATGGCCGGAGTCATGTCCTCTTGTTTCCACCGTTTCAATCAACCACAGACGTATATATATATATATATATTTCACAGGTTATATGTTCGTGTCAATTAACCCTTCCCCAACCAAAGTCCTGTACCGATTCACACACACACACGCACACACACGCACACACACACACACACACACACACCCCGGGTTTGAGTGAGAAGCACCCGAGTACGGTGCCTTTTATTTCCCGAAGACACAGCACCATTCTGAAACGGGACCTCGGATCATGCTTACTGGTATCAGTGTCAGTAGCTCAAGGATCGAGGCGTCACTGCGTTCGGACAAATCCATATACGCCACACCACATCTGCCAAGCAGATGCCTGACCAGCAGCGTAACCCAACGCGCTCAGTCAGGCCTTGAGATAACAAGGTATCACTGGTGGAGAAGTCCAACTCTAACCCGTTTCCGCCATTAGATTCAGCGCTGTTAAAAAGCTAATTTTTGTTTCCGTCGTTGTTTTTTCTTCTTCTTTTCCTCTTTTCTATTAGACGTCATTATCAATATTATTATTATCATTATTATCGTTGTTGTTGTTGTTGTTGTTATCCTAAGTTTGTTTATCTATCTATCTGTCTATTTATTTATTTATTTACCTATTTATTTATGTATCTATTTTTTATCATCATCATCATCATCATTATTTTGATGCAGCAGGAACATACGAGATGAGAGATAGTAAGGTAAGTTATCACACGTTAATGTATCCGCTGGTATATGAGACGGGAAAGTAAACTCTTTAACCATCAGAAAAAAAAAGAAAAAAAAGAAAAAAAGAAAAAAAAAAAAAAGTAGAAAAAACCCAACTTATTTCTTTCTATCTATCTATCTTATGAACTATTAAAAAAAAGTAATTGGCTCACGTGTGTGCTTTGGTTTGTCTCTGCACAAGATTCAGAGCTATATAAATACCATTATTATTATTATTATTACTCACGACTTGAGTCCATTTCAAAACCCTTTTGTGTGTGTGGGGGGGGGGGGGGGGGAGGGGGGCAGGGGGGTATCAGGTGTGACTTTTCGCACGGTTTTGTACAAATAATTTGCAAAAACGTTTACAGATAAACAGAACCACAATTTCACAATTTCATTTTCTTCTAGATTAAAACACACACACACACACACACACTCACTCACTCACACGACAACAACAACAACCACCAAACAAAAAACAAACCTGCGCGTGTTCCACTATTCGTGTACAATTTAAATAACATCATGCTTTCTGCACTACGACAAAATCACACACACACACACACACACACAAACGCACACACACATACACACACAGAGAAAAAATGAACCAAAATGAAAGACCAACCTGACCAACTCCAACCAAACGTCTACGCACAAGAATCAACAATGATGTTGGTTTCAACGACATCAAAACGATCGCAACGTTTGGGTTTAACTACAGCCATATCAATGACTATAACGAACACAAAAATGACGTCACGTCAATCAGCAACATAAGTCACACACACACACACACACACACACACACACACAACTAATGCGAAACCAAAAATGCGATGAAAAAACAAACGAAACGAAAGTTTCTGGATTCAGTCTTATTCTTTTTCTTCTTACATAATGTCACGTCACAGATACAGGTAATTGTAGAGAATTTGTTGCAGTATTAAATTTCACATTTTCTTCTTTTTCTTCTTTGTTCGTGGGATGCAACTCCCACGTTCACTCGCATGTACACGAGTGGGCTTTTACGTGTATGA
Organism: Babylonia areolata; assembly: GCF_041734735.1. Lineage (NCBI taxonomy): Eukaryota > Metazoa > Mollusca > Gastropoda > Neogastropoda > Buccinidae > Babylonia > Babylonia areolata. Next base: position 27,962,690 of record NC_134890.1, on the reverse strand, counting down.
CCGTGTTTTGGATTTTTGTTTGTTTGTTATTTTTTACCCCGCCATGTAGGCAGCCGTATTCCGCTTTCGGGGGGTGTGCATGCTGGATTCAGTCCACTTAAAGTCTGTACAGTCCACTGCTGAGCTAGATTCCCCTTTGGAGTGGAATTTTTACACAATGTCACGTTACACAATACAGGTAATTGTAGACAAATCATTTGTTACAGTATTAAATTTCATATTTCTTCTTTTTCTTCTTCGTTCTTGGGATGCAACTCCCACGTTCACTCGCATGTACACGAGTGGGCTTTTTACGTGTATGAACGTTTTTACCCCCCCCGCCAAGCAGGCAGCCGTATGAAAGGAGGAGAGGAGGGGGTGAAAGGTGAGTTGGGAGGCGGTGAGGGGTGGGGGTGGGGGGTGAGGGGTTGAGGGGTAGGGGGAATCGGATGGAGGGAGGGAGGAATTAAGGATGAATATTTTTGACAGTCCTTTGTATGTGTAAGCCTTCAAGGCAAATGCAGAACAACGGACAGTGAATGGTGGATGTCTTTCTTTTAATAATTATATCAATAACAGATTCTTCTTTCTTCTCGTTTGTTTCTTCTTGTTTTTCTCAAAGTTTCTTTCTGTTTCTCGCGGGGACATTTTGAGATGAATGACGTCAAGCTGAACACTAAATGATGTTTGTTTTAACTTTGCACGCGCGGCAAAGGAGGATGGCGGAGAGGAGAGAGAGAAACAATATTGACGTAAAATGTTAGCCGTGACGACTTGTATTGACAAACATCATCATCATCATAGTTTAACCCTTTCACCGCCAGTCAATTTAGAGTACAAAACTCCCTTGTGGTATAAACACAGAAAAGAAGAATAGCTGGGGATTCCCCCATGCGATGTATAGAAAATATAGAAAATATGGCCAATCCTTCCACCGAACATTAAGAGCAGTAGGTTCATGGGTAACAGACCAATGAATGGTCACCTTTCTGTGACATGTGTCCTCTACCTAGCTTGTGCATAAATGCGAGTTTGGCGGTGAAAGGGTTAAATCTATGCGATAGAAAACAACAACACCAAACAAACAAACAAAAACAGCAACAAAACAACAAAAACAAACAAAAATAGAAAGAGTCCAGTAAAAAGAACGATAACTAAAAGTAAATAGAGAACCTATCAACACAAGAGACAGAACATGAATACCAAAAAGTATCAAACCTTAGCTTTTGGTTTGGCTTGGGTTCATTTTGGAGTTTTTATTCAGTACCTATCATTGAAAAGAAATGTGTGTGTGTGTGTGTGTGTGTGTGTGTGTGTGTGTGTGTGTGTGTGTGTGTGTGTGTGTGTGTGTGTGTGTGTGTGTGTGTGTGTGTGTGTGTACATATATCATCGCCGACAAAGAAAATCTAAGCCAGATTTCAAATAGAAAATATCGGAAGATTGTCGCAAACACTCCCCCCCCCCCCCCCCCCCCCCCCCTGAAGTCACAGAAAACCATAATGATCAATGAACACAACAGACAGCATTTAAAACACACACACACACACACACACACAAATAAACCCAACCTTAACGCAAGAAACAATATGTTCCTTGGATTAAAAAAACAAAACAACAACAACAAAACAACAACAACAATAAAACCAACTACTGACTGTGGAAATTGTGTTTGGCCTCCAGTAAACATTTTCTCCGAAACGAGAAATTCTTCTCTGCAACGTTCGAGCGGTTCCTCACATGACGTCACCGACCTCGGGGGGGTCCAATGTACACTTGCCATGTGACGTAATAAAAGACGTTACGTCAAATGTCTGAAGTAACACTCAACATCAAGACAGTTACTTCAAGTTCTGACACACACACACACACACACACAAAAAATTAACGATTATATCTTGTCATGTGGTCTGCTCTCCTGATGTCACACACACACCGAGTGACGTCATGCATGTTTTTATGACGTCACCACCAACCCATAGCAAACTGGAGGGGAGAAGAGGGAAAATATTCATGAATGATCAATTGGTCGCGACTAAATATCCCTTTGTTCCTAAAAGTTAAAATGTTTGTGAACGCCAGGTACGTCAGACCATGTGCAAAAATGACGTCATCATTTACATCACGACAGGGAGAAGAAAGAGACACAGAGAGAGAGAGAGAGAGAGAGAGAGAGAATAAAGTTTATCTCTGCTGAGAAATTCACATCCGTCAGGGCATCCTCTTCGAGTCGTCTCTGATCCTGATGCTATCACATCAACGTGGTCACAACGTGGAGTGAACACACGTAAAGCGCGCGCGCGCGCACACACACACAAATGAAGTCGCGGCGCGCGCGGTCTCAAACAAGACAGCGAGACCGTCATCACACCCCGACACGTCAAAAAAACACGGCGTCACACCATCACCAACGTCACGAATCACCACCACAGACCCCTCTGTTCACCTGCACCCCTCCCCCCCCCCCCACCCCCACCCCAAAGACCGTCCTCCACGCACCTTCTCCTTCCACGCCACCCCCACCCCCACCACCTCACCCCGAACGTCAGCATACCCGAATGTCTTTCCTCTCTTCCTCCTCCTCCTCCACCCCCACCCCTCCCTCCTCCTCCTCCTCCTCCACGGTGATGGTGGAGGGCTTGTAGAGTCCTGGCGTCATCAGCTAATACAAAGCGTCACAACCCGAACGTCATCACACCCGAATGTCACTCCTCTCCTCCTCTTCCAACCCCCACACCCCCCCACCCCCTCTTTCCCCACCTCCTCCTTCTCGTCCTCGTCCTCCTCCTCCGCCACGGCGATGGTTGAATGGTTGCAGATCCCCTGCGCCATCAGGCCACACCCCCCGAACGTCAGCACACCCGAATGTCACTCCTCATCCTCCTCCACCACCACACCCACCTTCCTCCAGCATCTCCTCCTCCTCCTCCTCCTCCACGGTGATGGTGGGAGTGGTTGTAAGAATCCCTGGTCCATCAGCTGATATAAAGCGACACACCCCCGAACGTCAGCACACCCGAATGTCATTCCTCTCCTCCTCCTCCTCCACCCCAACCTCCTCTTCCATCCCCGCCTCCTCGTCCTCCTCATCCTCCTCAGCCACGGTGATGGTGGAATGGTTGTAGAGCCCCTGCGCCATCAGCTGAAGGGCCAGCTCGTTCTTCACCCCGGACGACTTCTTGATCTTGGCCCTCTTGTTCTGGAACCAGATCTTGATCTGGGACTCGGTCAAGCCCAGCTCGGCGGCCAGGTGACGGCGGCGGGTCTCCGTCAGGTAGCGGCAGTCGTCGAACTCCCGCTTCAGGCGGGACAACTGCTCGCTGGTGAAGGCCGTGCGGGGGCGCTTCTCAGCCACTTCCGGTTGTTGCTGCTGCTGCTGGGACGGGGTCCGGCGCTTCCGCTTGATGCGTCTGGAGCGGGGGCCTGTGTTTGTGGGAGGGAGAGAGAGATGTGTGGTGTGGATTATTATGGTGATATTGTAATGATGGTGAGTAGTAGCAGTAGTAGTAGTAATAGTTGTTGTCGTCGTCGTAGTAGTAGCAGTAATAGTGGTAGTAGTGGTGGTGTTAGTAGTAGTAGTCGTAGTAGTAGTAGTAGTAGTGGTGGTGGTGGTAGCAACAACAAGAACAACAAAAACATCACGAATAGTAGTAATAATGATTATGATGATCATAATAATAATAATACTACAAAAAAAAAAAAAAAAAAGAAAAAAAAAAAGATGATGATAATTGTAATCATCAATGACAAGAAATGATAATATCTATAATGATGAAAACAACAGCAACAACGATAATAATATATGAGCATTGATGATAAAAATAATAGTGATAATAATGATAACAGCAACAGCAACAATGATAATGATAATAATGAACATCAACAACATCATCATCATCATCAACAACAACAACAACAATAATAACAACAACAACAAAAGTGATAATTATAACAATGAACATTAATGACACTACTACTACTACTGCTGCGCCTGCTGCTGCTACTGCTACGCCTACGACTACGACCACCACCACTACTACTACTAACAATAGTAACAGCAACAATGATAACAATAATCATAATCAACAGCATCATATTGATAACAAGTTGCACTTATACTACTACTGCTGCTGCTACTTCTGCTACTACTACCACTCCTATCACTTCATCAACATCATGACAGTCACTTTCGGCAATACCAATACCATCTATACCATTACCATCATGACCTTAACATACAGTTATCATAATCATCATTATCGTCATAGTCCTCATCAACGTCGTTATCGTCGTTGCCGCTGTTGTATTCAGTATCACTACCACCGTCATCATCAATGCATTGTGTTGTGTTGTGTTGTGTTGTGTTGTGTTGTGTTGTACTGCACTGCAATTTAATTCACTGTATTGCATTGCATTGTATTGTATTGTACTGCCATTTAATTCATTGTATTGTACTGTATTGTACTGCACTGCAATTTTATTCACTGTCTTGTATTGTATTGTATTGTACTGTACTGCAATTTAATTCATTGTATTGTACTGTATTGTACTGTACTGCACTGCAATTTAATTCATTGTATTGTATTGTATTGTATTGTACTGTACTGCAATTTTATTCACTGTATTGTACTGTATTGTACTGTACTGCACTGCAATTTAATTCATTGTACTGTACTGTATTGTACTGCACTGCAATTTTATTCAGTGTATTGTATTGTATTGTACTGTACTGCAATTTAATTGAG
>NC_134890.1:27922969-27952969 GCF_041734735.1 Babylonia areolata | reverse complement strand
GAACGTCTTTTTACGACGAAGAAAAAAAAAAAAAAAAGGTCTAAAATTGATGATCCACCCCCCTCCCTCCACTACCCCCCACCCCCTCCCTTCCCCCGCCCCCAATCACGTCACGAAAGAAATGACTGTGGGAAACTAAAAGGGAAAGAAACTGGGACAAAGAATAAAAAAAGAGAAAAAAAAGGGTAATAAGTGAATGAAAGAAAGAAAAAGTGAGGAAATAAAGAGAGAAATGCACACACACACACACACACACACACACACACACACACACACACACACACACACACACACAGAAAGTTGGGGGCAGACAACTCGACAAAGAATAGAAAGTTAGGGACTGACAACTCGATAAAGAATAGAAAGTTGGGGACAGACAACTCGTCAAAGAATAGAAAGTTAGGGACAGACAACTCGATAAAGAATAGAAAGTTGGGGACAGACAACTCGATAAAAAATGGAAAGTTAGGGGCAGACAACTCGATAAAGAATAGAAAGTTGGGGGCAGACAACTCGACAAAGAGGAGAAAGTTGGGGACAGACAGCTCGACAAAGAATGGAAAGTTGGGGGCAGACAACTCGACAAAGAAGAGAAAGTTGGGGACAGACAGCTCAACAAAAAATAGAAAGTTGGTGGCAGACAACTCGACAAAGAATGGAAAGTTTGGGGGCAGACAACTCAACAAAGAATAGAAAGTTAGGGACAGTCAACTCGATAAAGAATGGAAAGTTAGGGACAGTCAACTCGATAAAGAATGGAAAGTTAGGGACAGACAACTCGATAAAGAATGGAAAGTTAGGGACAGACAACTCGATAAAGAATAGAAAGTTAGGGACAGTCAACTCGATAAAGAATGGAAAGTTTGGGGCAGACAACTCGACAAAGAATGGAAAGTTGGGGGCAAACAACTCGACAAAGAATGGAAAGTTGGGGGCAAACAACTCGACAAAGAATGGAAAGTTGGGGACAGACAACTCGACAAAGAATGGAAAGTTTGGGGCAGACAACTCGACAAAGAATAGAAAGTTGGGGACAGACAACTCGACAAAGAATAGAACGTTAGGGGCAGACAACTCGATAAAGAATAGAAAGTTAGGGACAGACAACTCGATAAAGAATAGAAAGTTGGGGACAGACAACTCGACAAAGAATGGAAAGTTGGGGACACACAACTCGACAAAGAATAGAAAGTTGGGTTGAGACAACTCGATAAAGAATAGAAAACTGGGGACAGACAACTCGACAAAGAACAGAAAACTGGGGACAGACAGCTCGACAAAGAACAGAAAGTTAGGGGCAGACAGCTCGACAAAGAACAGAAAGTTGGGGCCAGACAGCTCGACAAAGAACAGAAAGTTGGGGACAGACAACTCGACATAGATTGGAAAGTTGGGGGCAGACAGCTCGACAAAGAACAGAAAGTTGGGGCCAGACAGCTCGACAAAGAACAGAAAGTTAGGGACAGACAACTCGACAAAGAACAGAAAGTTGGGGACAGACAACTCGACAAAGAACAGAAAGTTGGGGACAGACAACTCGACAAAGAACAGAAAGTTGGGGACAGACAACTCGACAAAGAATAGAAAGTTTGGGGCAGACAACTCGACAAAGAATAGACAGTTGGGGGCAGACAGCTCGACAAAGAATAGAAAGTTGGGGACAGACAATTCGACAAAGAATGGAAAGTTTGGAGCAGAGAACTCGACAAAGAATGGAAAGTTGGGGATAGACAACTCGACAAAGAATAGAAAGTTAGGGACAGACAACTCGACAAAGAATGGAACGTTTGGAGCAGAAAACTCGACAAAGAATAGAAAGTTGGGGACAGACAACTCGACAAAGAACAGAAAGTTGGGGGCAGACAACTCGACAAAGAATAGAAAGTTGGGGGCAGACAACTCGACAAAGAATAGAAAGTTGGGGACAGACAACTCGACAAAGAATAGACAGTTGGGGACAGACAATTCGACAAAGAATGGAAAGTTTGGAGCAGAAAACTCGACAAAGAATAGAAAGTTGGGGATAGACAACTCGACAAAGAATAGAAAGTTAGGGACAGACAACTTTAAAAAAAAAGAGAAGAAAGTTGGGGGCAGACAACTCGACAAAGAACAGAGGCAGACAAATCGACAAAGAACATATGGTTGGGGTCAGACAAGTCGACAGGCAGGCTGACTGACAGGTTATGTCTCTCAAGGGTGCACGTGCACTTGTCACTCACGAACGTCAACAGACAAGGGGTAGGTCATTAAACACGTCTTGCCGACAAGCAAGTGCCACAGTTGTCTCCCATGGGTTAAAAAAACAAAAACAACAACAACAACAACAACAACAACAACACACACACACACACACACACACACACACACACACACACACACAAACCAACCAACAAACAAAAACCTTAACGAGTATTTTGGACAAGGTCGGAAGGTCATTGTTATACATACTTTCTCCAACACTTTTACACATACGTGGGCTTATGTCTTCCACAAATTCTGTCTCTCTCTCTGTCTGTCTGTCTCTCTCTCTCTCTCTCTCTTTCTCTGTGCCTCTCTTCCTGTTTCGGTCTGTCTGTCTGTCTGTCTCTGTGCCTCTCTTCCTGTTTCTGTCTGTCTGTCTGTATCTCTGTGCCTCTCTACCTGTTTCTGTCTGTCTGTATATCTCTGTGCCTCTCTTCCTGTTTCTGTCTGTCTGTCTGTATATCTCTGTGCCTCTCTTCCTATTTCTGTCTGTCTGTCTGTATCTCTCTGTGCCTCTATTCCTGTTTCTGTCTGTCTGTCTGTATCTCTGTGCCTCTCTTCCTGTTTCTGTCTGTCTGTATCTCTCTGTGCCTCTATTCCTGTTTCTGTCTGTCTGTATCTCTCTGTGCCTCTATTCCTGTTTCTGTCTGTCTGTCTGTATCTCTCTGTGCCTCTATTCCTGTTTCTGTCTGTCTGTCTGTATCTCTGTGCCTCTCTTCCTATTTCTGTCTGTCTGTCTGTATCTCTCTGTGCCTCTATTCCTGTTTCTGTCTGTCTGTCTGTATCTCTGTGCCTCTCTTCCTATTTCTGTCTGTCTGTCTGTATCTCTCTGTGCCTCTATTCCTGTTTCTGTCTGTCTGTCTGTATCTCTGTGCCTCTCTTCCTATTTCTGTCTGTCTGTCTGTATCTCTCTGTGCCTCTATTCCTGTTTCTGTCTGTCTGTCTGTATCTCTGTGCCTCTCTTCCTATTTCTGTCTGTCTGTCTGTATCTCTCTGTGCCTCTATTCCTGTTTCTGTCTGTCTGTCTGTATCTCTGTGCCTCTCTTCCTATTTCTGTCTGTCTGTCTGTATCTCTGTGCCTCTCTTCCTATTTCTGTCTGTCTGTCTGTATCTCTCTGTGCCTCTCTTCCTGTTTCTGTCTGTCTGTATCTCTCTGTGCCTCTCTTCCTATTTCTGTCTGTCTGTCTGTATCTCTCTGTGCCTCTCTTCCTATTTCTGTCTGTCTGTCTGTATCTCTCTGTGCCTCTCTTCCTGTTTCTGTCTGTCTGTCTGTATCTCTCTGTGCCTCTCTTCCTGTTTCGGTCTGTCTGTATCTCTCTGTGCCTCTCTTCCTGTTTCTGTCTGTCTGTCTGTATCTCTCTGTGCCTCTATTCCTGTTTCGGTCTGTCTGTCTCTGTGCCTCTCTTCCTGTTTCTGTCTGTCTGTCTGTATCTCTCTGTGCCTCTATTCCTGTTTCTGTCTGTCTGTCTGTATCTCTGTGCCTCTATTCCTGTTTCTGTCTGTCTGTCTGTATCTCTCTGTGCCTCTATTCCTGTTTCTGTCTGTCTGTCTGTATCTCTGTGCCTCTCTTCCTATTTCTGTCTGTCTGTCTGTATCTCTCTGTGCCTCTATTCCTGTTTCTGTCTGTCTGTCTGTATCTCTGTGCCTCTCTTCCTATTTCTGTCTGTCTGTCTGTATCTCTCTGTGCCTCTATTCCTGTTTCTGTCTGTCTGTCTGTATCTCTGTGCCTCTCTTCCTATTTCTGTCTGTCTGTCTGTATCTCTGTGCCTCTCTTCCTATTTCTGTCTGTCTGTCTGTATCTCTCTGTGCCTCTCTTCCTGTTTCTGTCTGTCTGTATCTCTCTGTGCCTCTCTTCCTGTTTCTGTCTGTCTGTCTGTATCTCTCTGTGCCTCTATTCCTGTTTCTGTCTGTCTGTCTGTATCTCTGTGCCTCTATTCCTGTTTCTGTCTGTCTGTCTGTATCTCTCTGTGCCTCTCTTCCTGTTTCTGTCTGTCTGTCTGTATCTCTCTGTGCCTCTCTTCCTGTTTCTGTCTGTCTGTCTGTATCTCTCTGTGCCTCTATTCCTGTTTCTGTCTGTCTGTATCTCTCTGTGCCTCTATTCCTTTTTCTGTCTGTCTGTATCTCTCTGTGCCTCTCTACCTGTTTCTATCTGTCTGCCTGTCAGTCTGTTTATCTGTCTGTCTGTTGTCTGTATGTCTGTCTCTCTCTTTCTCTCTCCTTCATCGTACTCAGTTCAGTCAATTCACACAGAGACAGAGACAAAGTGAGAAAGAGCGAAGAGAGAGAGAGAGAGAGAGAGAGAGAGAGAGAGAGAGAGAGAGAGAGAGACAGACAGAGACAGAGACAGAGACAGGGACAAGGAAAGACAATCAATTTGTCGTGCAGGGGCTTTTGATTACCTCCCCATCATCACAAACCAGGAAATCGCAGGCATCCATTTGTACCCTGTCCACATCAAACCGTCCCTCTCTCCTTTTCTTTCCCCCTTCCCTCTCTCCCCTCCCCCCTCCCCGCCCCTACCCCCAACCACCCGATTGGTCTCCCTCCCATCCCCCTATCCCCCCTCTACTACCCCTCTTCCCTCGGGACATTCCACCTTACCCCCCCCCCCCCCCCCAACACACACTCACTCAAAGCCACACCCCGTCCCAAACACCCCGATCCCATTTATTGTCCCATCTCTCGGACATCCTTCGTCTTCTCTCGGCAACACTCGGCACTTTCCGTGCCCTGCTCGTTCTCTCTCTCTCTCTCTCTCTCGTTCGGTCGCTCTCTCTCCCTTCCCCGCAATGACCACCCCTAAAGCGATCTGTCGACCGATCAGTAATTAGAGGTCGTTTACCACCACCACCACCACCACCACCACCCTGTCTCGCGCATGCAGTGACCAAAAGGTCACGCTATTTGACCCAGGGGTGACGCACGCGCCGTGAAGTGTATCAATCACGTGGGACCGCCGCTCTGTGGCTGGGCCATTTTTCCCGCAATGGCGGCGGCGGTGGTGGTGGTTTAAGTCCGTGGAGTGGGGTTGGGTGGGGTGGTGGGTGGTTGTGGGGGCGGGAAGGCGTGTGTGTGTTTGTGTGTGTGTGTGTGTGTTTCGCGGACCAATCTGGCGGACATGAATATGGATTGGGGGAGGGAGGGGAGGGGGGGGGAACGGTGAGAAATGGGTGTCGGGTCGTCGTCGCTATACTATCATGGCCAGGAATTTATCACTGTTATGCATCGTGCATGGTGTCCGGTTTATATTAGTTTCCAAAAAGCCAGTACTGTAGTATAGGGTCGATAGCGGCTAGTGGCGGTAGTTTTGGATCAGAAGCGATAGAAACGTTTACGCGTTCATCAAATTAAAAGTGAAACACCCTTCCCCATCGAACAGAAAATAGACAAAACAACAAACAACAACAACAATATTCACACACACACACACACACAGTGGAGTGTTGGCCAAGATGTAACGCGTCCGCCTAGGAAGCGAGAGAATCTGAGCGCGCTGGTTCGAATCCCATGGTCGCCAGTATCTTTTCCCCCTCCACTAGACCTTGAGTGGTGGTCTGGACGCTAGTCACTCGGATGAGACAATAAACCGACGTCCCGTGTGCAGCACGTAAAAGAACCCACGGCAAAAAAAGGTTTGTCTTTGGCCAAATTCTGTAGGAAAATTCACTGCGATGGGAAAACAGATAAAACTGCAGTCAGGAAAAAAAAAAGAAAAAAAAAAGAAGAAAAAAAGAAGAAAAAAAAGGGCAGTGCTCTCAGTGTAGCAACGCGCTGTCTCTGGGGGACAGAGAAATCTGTTGTGACAGAAAAGAGCAATACAATACAATACAATACAATACAATACAATACAAGCGTTTCGATTTTATACAATAAAAGACAAATATGTTCCCATCGCATTCATGGCTTTCTTCTTCTTCTTCTTCTTCTTCATTCGTGGGTTGCGATTCCCACTTTCACGCGTATACATGCTTTATCATATCACCACCACAGTATCAGTATCAGTAACTTAAAGGAGGCGTCACTACAAATCCATATACGCGCGCTACACCACATCTGCTAAGCAGATGCCTGACCAGCAGCGTAACCCAACGCGCTTACAGCAACTCATTACTCTCTGAAAATCTGATATTCTTTATTGGGTATCAGAACTGTGTGACGTTAGATAAGATCTTTGTGTGAAGTGAAACATTAATGCTTGAAGCATAACATTTGAAAATCTATTATCATGACATTTGAGTGTTTTGTCTGGGCTGTTGGGATCTCCATGACGTTAGACACAGACATTACACGGCGGTTTCTTTGAAGACCTTGTTTCGTGATGTCCCTGTTTCGTGATGGGCGCTGATGGACTTCTTGAAAGAAGTGAACATTTTTAATCAGATCTGAAGATTTTAAACTATGGAAGTTTTTTTTTTAAACTTTGAGTGGAAAGTTTGAAGTGGTGACTCGTTTTAATTGTTTTTTTTTTTTTTTTTTTTTACCCTTGTAGTAGGTACTAACGTGGCGATAGCCTTGAGATGGCCTTAGTGGTCGGCGAGGCTGTAAGCACCATAATTTCATTTCATTTTTTGTCTGGGTAGAATGGTGTAATCCGCGTGTGTGGGGTGGGTGGAGGTGGGGGGTGGGGGTGCGGGTGTGTGCTGATTATCTGGTTGCGGTTTTCTGCAATTTATCTTTATTCCTATCTTATCTGTCTATTATAATCAATGTGCAGTATAGTAGGCTATGTTTATAACTATATTCAAATAATGTTTCTTAATTCTGTCTGTTTTTACATTAAGAATACTAGTTATTACCTGCAGTGTGTGGGTGTATGTATGAAACGGTGTATGTGATTTTTTTTTTTTTTTACATTTTATCTTCGTAATATTCGTAAAAGCTGTTGTTGACTTTTACAGTTATGGTCCCCATGTTGTTTACTTGTCTATGTTGTGATAATGCAGCTGACCAAATTTCTCCAGTTGGAGATAATAAAGTTATTCTTATCTTCTTATCTTATCTTATCTGAACAAGCGATTCAGTCACTTTGCTGTTCCACTCACGTTGCTTGTGACCTGTCATTTTTATTAAGTCTGATCGCTCAGTTACTTTACATTTGTCAGCTTTCTAGTTATTTATTTATTTTAATAAACATATTATATATATATATATTGATAATTATATTTATTTATGCATTATTTGGCATTACTTATGACACGTATAGTAATGATGATAATAATAATCGTACGGTTTGTTGTTGTTGTTGTTGGTGGTGGTGGTGGTGGTGGTGGTGGTGTGTGTGTGTGTGTGTGTGTGTGTGTGTGTGTGTGTGTGCGCACGCTCGAGCGTGCGTGCGTGCGTGCGTGTGTTTGCTAAACGATGCCACACGAATCAATTAAGAATGGATGTAATTACCCAAAACGAAAATAAAATGCAAACGATATGCTGCGGGCTCCTCGTCCCATGGTCCCAATCTTTCCGATCAGCAACGTTGAATATATAACGGCGTGTCTCCTACTGGTGAACGCTGACTTTTTCGATGTGATTGTGCCGGGCGTTCTGTGGCTATGACAAAGTGGAGGCCAAAATCACATGCAGTGCCTTTACGGAGTCACTGGCGCGCGACCACTGAACGACACGGAAGCTGCTACCTTTCATGTCATCTCTTGCCGCGCATCTGTTCATCTCGTTCTTGTGAACCAATAATAATAATAACAACCTTCTCTGCTCTCTTCCATGACAGCCAGTTCTTCACACACACAGAGAGGGAGGGAGAGAGAGAGAGGGGGTGGGGGGATGGGGGTGGAGTGTGAGAGGAGGGGAGGAGAGAGAGAGAGAGAGAGGGGGGGGCGTGGGGGGGGGGGGAGAGACAGAGAGACAGAGAGGTGGAGAGCGATTAACAGAGAGCAAATGAGAGAGGCAAACAAATACACAGGGGAGAGAGAGAGAGAGAGAGAGAGAGAGAGATACAGAGATACAGAGAGAGATACAGAGAGAGAATGAGAGGGAGAGAGAGAAAGGAAGAGAGAGAGAGAGAGAGAGAGAGAGAGAGAGAGAGAGAGAGAGAGAGAAAGGGAGGGAGATGGACAGAGAGAGGGAGAGAGAGAAAGGAAGAGAGAGAGAGAGAGAGAAAGGAAGAGAGAGAGAGAGAGAGAGAGAGAGAGGGGGAGGGAGATGGACAGAGAGAGGGAGAGAGAGAAAGGGAGAGAGAAGAGAGAGGAAGAGAGAGAGAGAGAGAGAGAGAGAGAGAGAGACAAAGGGAGGGAGATGGACAGAGAGACAGTCACAGAGAGAGGAAGAGAGAGAGAGAGGGGGGGGGGTTGGCTGAAGATGGGGGGAGGGGAGGATGTCTCATCCCTCAAGGATTGTCTCCCTTTTACACTAATTTGTTTGACACGTGTTTGTCTCCCATTTCGCGGGGTCTGTGACCAAGGCCAATAACCGGCTTCATTGTTGGGGCAATTCGGTGACCTTTGACCCGAGCCACGATCCTGCAGTTTGACGGTTTGGAGAGCGTGTGCATGGTGGTGGTGATGGTGGGTGAGGGTGATTGGGACGGGAGAGGATGGTGGTTATATTAGGGGAGAGGGAGAGAGAAAGAAAGAGAGAGAGAGAGAGAGAGAGAGAGAGACAGATAGACAGACAGACTGACAGCGGAGAAGGAAAAAGAACCAAAGACCCCCAACGGGCTCTCTGTATTGGCAGATGAGCGTCTTAAACCAGTCTGCCAATTTACGAAGGGTAAAACACCATGGAACCACAGTCTGAAGAAATCCGAAGAGTTAAATCCCAACATTCACAATGTGCACAGTCCTACACTCACACATTTCAGCGGATCGTTCAGCAAAAGAGGAAGAAAGTTTCAAGTCGATGACAAAGACGAAGAAAGCGTGTAATCAATGACAAGACTGTGGTTTTAAGAATTATTTCTATTTGCATCTGTATTTCTTTTTATCACAACAGATTTCTCCGTGTGAAATTCGGGCTGCTCTCCCCAGGGAGAGCGCGTCGCTACACTACAGCGCCACCCTTTTTTTAAAATTAATTTTTTTTTCCTGCGTGTAGTTTTTCATTTGTTTTTCCTATCGAAGTGGATTTTTCTACAGAATTTTGAAAGGAACAACCCTTTTGTTGCCGTGGGTTCTTTAACGTGCGCTAAGTGCATGCTGCACACGGGACCTGGGTTTATCGTCTAATCCGAATGACTAAGCGTCCAGACCACCACTCAAGGTCAAGTGGAGGGGGAGAAAATATCGGCGGCTGAGCCGTGATTCCAACCAGCGCGCTCAGATTCTCTCGCTTCCTATGCGGACGCGTTACCTCTAGGCCATCACTCCACATAATATCTGTGGTTACAAGTATTATATCTGTGGTTTTGAGTATCATATTTGTGGATTTAAGTATACATATCTGTGGTATTAAGTATACATAGCTGTGGTTTTAAGTATTATATTTCTTTCGTTTTGAGTGTGTTATACTTCTACAGTTTTATGAATGTGAAACGCTATTTCAGTGTGGTACTGTCTTTTGCTTTCATGACGCTCACAAGCCAGTTTTCCTTGTATCTTTCATGAGGACATTAACTCACTCAGTACGGCCAGTCCTCTCTTCTCCTCTACACAGACCCCTCGGATGTCCAGTGGGTGTCTGAATGACCCAACCTTTAGCTTCCGTCGTCAGAATTGTGGTATTCTTTGTCAACATTCACCTCTTCAGTGTAAGAGCCTTCCGCTTGTAATATTTTGATGGTGGTAATTGGGGAGAAACGCTGTTTAACGTCGTCTCTTTCGCCGTTCGTATGGAAAGAGTTAAACTGATTTGATTGACTGCTTTTGAGTGTGTTTTATAACATTTTGTGAACGTGAAACGTTGCTCAGTTCAATGTGGTACTTACTGCCTTAAGCAGTCTTGTCGCTCACAAGCCTTTTTTTTGTTGTATTTTTTTTATGAGACATTAAAAACTGATTTGATTAATTGATTGATTGACTGATTGATTGATTGGTTGAAAGTCTGTAATCGCTAATAAAGACGACGACAACAACTACAACAACAACAAAAAACAAGCCTAGGACGAATCTACAATAGTTAAAAATATCAAGACTTCCCAAGACCACAAGTCCCCGGGAAGTACTGGTTTCTATACCAACAGACGTGTCAGGCTATCAACCACATATCGCTGTATGAAAGACCAATATGTGCACATATATATTTGTATATATGTGTGTGAGGTTGGGGGTGGGGGATATGGGCGCATATGTGTGTGTGATTGTACAAGTAAGTGTGTGCGTGTGTGTGTGTGTGTGTTGTGTGTGGTGTGTGTGTGTGTGTGTGTGTGTGTGTGTGTGTGTGTGTGTGTGAGTGTGTGTGTGTGTGTCGTTGAAGCTGCGATACGTAGCCAAGAAATGAGTGTGTGGAGGAGGGGGTGTAGGGGGGTGCAGGGTAATGTGTGTGTGTGTGTGTGTGTGTGTGTGTGTGTGTGTGTGTGTGTGTGTGTGTGTGTTGGGGCGCATGTACGTTTATGTGTATTTGATTGAGCTTTCATATCTGTGAAAGTGCATGTTTGTTGCATATCTGTTATGCATGTGTGTGTGTGTATGTGTGAATGTGTGTCTGCATGTTTTACACTTATTTACTTATTTATCATCATTGTTGTCTTTTTTATTGATTTTATTTTATTTTTATTTTTTTATGTACGCTTAGAGTTCACTTCATCAAGATTTTGCGCCTTATAAATATTCTTAGTAGTAGTAGTATTTTAAAGTTTTTATCTATTATTTGTTGTTGTTGTTTTTTTGTGTGTGTTTTTTGTTTGTTTGTTTGTTTTTTTTGGTTATTTTTTAATTATTTTATTTATTTTATTTTATTTATTTATTTATTTATTTTTCTCAAGGCCTGACTAAGCGCGTTGGGTTACGCTGCTGGTCAGGCATCTGCCTGGCAGATGTGGCGTGGCGTATATGGATTTGACCGAACGCAGTGACGCCTCCTTGAGTAGTATACTGATACTGATAAACCAGCAGCTTTGCTACACAGTCCACGCACCCGCTCAGCTCTCCAACGAAGGCCATCGCGACTATCCTTGCTCTCAAAGTAAATAATCACGCTCAATAATTTACATTACAATTTTCTGTTTTTCTACTCTTTTTTTTCTGACTTCCCGAAATGCTCTGTCTGTCTGTCTGTCTGTCTCTGTCTCTCTGTCTCTGTCGTTCGCTTTTCAGGTAATCATGACGCTGATGACTTTTTTTTCATATTTTTTTTTTTTCGTATTATCTTATCGCAACTAATTATACACGTGTTACATAGAACATGCACTTCAAACCTCCACCACACAATCGTTGCAAGTAAAATAATTTGAATCTCTGTTTTCATGACAGAGAGAGAGAGAGACAGAGAGAGAGACAGAGAGAGAGAGAGAGAGAGGAGGGGGTGGGGGGGAGGAGGCTTTGAAGTAATGCCACGGTAAACAGGCTCAGGCGAAAGCGCAGCCAAACATTAAAAACAAATAGAAATAATCACAATGAAAATGAAAGGAAATAGAATTCTGAACAAAAATCAAAACCATCGAAACAAAGAAACAAACAAAGAAGGAAAAGTAACATTTTTTTGGGGGGGTCTACCCTTGCTCACAAATCTATCCCACAATTACAGTGTTTGTTGTTGCTTTTTTGTTGCTTTTTTTGCACATGGCAACTGATCATTCATTCACTTATTCTTATATGTATTGTATTGCATTGCATTGTATCGTGTTGTGTTGTGTTGTAAATTTGTATTGTATTGTGTTGTATTGTATTAGTACTATTAGAAATTACTCTTTGTCAAAACAGATTTCTTTGCGTGAATTTCGGGTTGCTATCGCTGGGAAGAGCGCGTTGCCAGTCCAGCGCCACCTTTTTGTCTTTTCCCCCCCGCTTACATGCGTATTTATTTTCCTGTCGAAGTGGATTTTTTCTTCGTAAATTTAGTCAGGCACAACCTTTATAATTATTATTTTTTTTAATCATTATTTCCTTTGTTACCGTGAGTTCTTTTACGTGCGCTAAGTGCGTGCTGCACACGGGATCTCGATTTATCGATCGTCTCATCCGAATGACTAGCGTCCAGACCACCTCTCGAGGTCCAGTGAAGGGAGGAGAAAGTGCTGGTGACTGTGGGGTTCGATCCCGTCCGCTCAACATTCTGTCGCTTCCTGGGTGGACATGAAGCCACTGGGCCCCCCACTCTGTCCGCTGACAATTAGTTGTTGTTATCATCATCATCATCATTATTATTATTATTATTATTATTATTAATATCAATATTATTATTAATAACATCGTTATTGTTCTTCTCCTTCTTCTTCAGCTTCCTATTATTATGTTCTTCTTCTTCTTCTTCCTCTTCTTCTTCCTATTATTATGATCTTCTTCTTCTTCTTCCTCTTCTTCTTCCTATTATTATGATCTTCTTCTTCTTCTTCCTCTTCTTCTTCCTATTATTATGATCTTCTTCTTCTTCTTCCCCTTCTTCTTCCTATTATTATGATCTTCTTCTTCTTCTTCTTCCTCTTTTTCTTCCTATTATTATGATCGTCATCCTCCTCCTCCTCCTTCTCATCTTCTTCTTCTTCGTTCGCGGGATGTGACTCCCAAGTTCATTCGTATACACGAGTGTATTTTACTGTTAGTGAATGACTGTTTTTACTCCTGCCATGCATGTAGTCATACTCCGTTTTCGAGGGAGTTCGTTAACACACACACACACACACACACACACACACACACACACACACACACACACACACACACACACACACACACACACACACACACACACACAAACATATATATATATATATATATATATATGGGACACACACACATATATATATATATCGGATTTACCTGATTTTTACTCACATTTCATTAACCAGCCTGTGAAGCTGTCATTTCTGTGCCCTTGCCTGAAGACGCTGTCATACAGCAAAATTTGCTGCATTTTAATTACACGTTTTAAAGACGTGCCAAGACTACCGTTGTTCTTAGGTAGATAGATAAATAGATAGATATCCTGTGTCCCATTAGCTGCATATAGATGATTGGTTTCATTGCCCTCTTGCTCTCTTTATATATCTATATCTCTATCTATCTATCTATATATATAATATATTTATAGATATAAATAATACGCATGGCATGGCAGAAGAAAATATTCAGCCTCCAGTATGAATTTCATGAATGTACACAATTCAACTAAGAAATAGAATCGCTGATGAACAGACGCTAAATTTAACCACTGAAAATGAAATGAACGCGTACGGTATCGTACGTAGCACACAGAATCACAGCACTGGAGAATCGAAATCAGTACGGGGTTTTTTTTTGTTTTGTTTTTCTCTGTCAGATGTATCAAATAAAGCCGCATTCCAAATAAAAATGTCGACAGAATTCCTAGTGGAAAGGGCAAAAAAAATCTCCATTCATATCATGCACATAATATTGTGGGTGTGGTTTTATATGATACCATATTAACTTGCTGAAATAAACGTTGACCCGAAATACTGCTGCAGAATGTTTCATCCCCCCCCCCCATATATACATACATGATGAACGTTAAACGGGAAATGGAACGCATTATCTTTAATGAAATGAGAGAGAGAGAGAGAGAGAGAGAGAGAGAGGATGAATAAGAGAGAAAGAGATATGGAGAGCGGGAAGACCGATGGAATTCGTTAATAACTTTCATAAATACTTACTTTCATTATAATCTTCTTGATTATGTATATATATATATATATATATATATATCTATCTATCTATCTATATATATATATATATATATATATACATATATATATGTGTGTGTGTGTGTGTGTGTGTGTGTGTGTGTGTGTGTGTGTGTGTGTGTGTGTGTGTGTAAATCGCGAAAAGTACAGTCTTTCTAAAACGTGTATAAAATCATCATTTTTTCTTTTTTTTTTCTTTTCTTTGTCATGTTTCTGTTGTTGCTACTTTTGTCTTTGTAACACAAAATAGTTCCAGGTGGCCACGGAGATAACGCACCCAGCTCAAATTCCACAACTGACCATCATCAACAACAACAACAAAAGCAGACAGAGCCTGTTTGAAACCGCACGAGTTTGCTTGTTCTGGACAGATTTGAATATCATAAATAAGTGTTAACGTTTAAGCGATCGTGAATAAATGATAAAAAAAAAAAACAAACACAACAGGCCCTAATCTGATGGTTTATGATGGTGGTTCGTGTTTGCAAATGATCGTGCACTTTCGCGGCAAAACATTTTTGTTATCACCAAGTGAAAATAGAAAGGCGCTGCAATATGAACGCTCGTTTATAATAACCATTACTGTTATTAATAGAGTCATCGTCCTGATTTCAATTTACTGTCCCTATCGGACGAATAAAATGATTAGGTTATCATGCGAATTTCGAACTCTTTAATTAATTGAATAAGAACAACTGGCGCTTTAAAAAAAACGAAGAAAAAAAAAAAAGTAGATACGACAGTGATGATAATGATAAAATCATTGACTGTTTCTATGCTTTCTGCCAGTGTTTTTGTTTTGCTTTTGTTTTTGGTCGTTTTGTTGTTGTTTTTGCTGTCAAGCGAATGTTAAACTCTTACATTAAATGAAAGAACAACTGGCGTTTGAAGAAATGTAGACGCGACAGTAATGATAAAAATAATAAAATCATTGACTGTTTCCGTGCTTTCTGCCAGTGTGTGTGTGTGTGTGTGTGTGTGTTGGAGCTCATGTACGTTTATATGTATTTGACTGTGCTTTCATATCTGTGAAACTGCATGTTTGGTGCATATCTGTTATGCATGTGTGGGTGTATGTGTGAATGTGTGTCTTCATGTTTTACATTTATTTGCTTATTTATCATCATTGTTGTCTTATTTATTTATTTATTTATTATTATTATTATTTTATTATTATTATCATTACTACTAACTTTTTTTTCTCTCAAGGCCTGACTAAGCGCGTTGGGTTACGCTGCTGGTCAGGCATCTGCTTGGCAGATGTGGTGTAGCGTATATGGTTTTGTCCGAACGCAGTGACGCCTCCTTGAGCTACTGAAACTGAAACTTCTCCCAGCGGTTTTTTTTTTGGGGGGGTATTATTTTTATTTTTTATTATTATTTTTTTTAGCATGATGAAATGAGAAAGACTATCAAGTAATTCTTATTTTCTGATTTCAAAGACTGTAATTACAGCGTTCAGCTGTTTCTGTTGGTTGTCCCGATATTCGTAAAGAACGGAAGCATTTGTCTGTTTCATCATCTTTTCTTGAACAGACTATAAATAAATAAACGAACTTTTTTCCATGGGGAGGAGGGTGGGGGGTAGATGGGGTGTCTTCTACCCTGCATTATATAAAACCATAATCCGAAGGTGTCAAATGTATTGGCTCTCCAGCACATTGTGAAATTTGATATGCGCTTGGTAATAAGCGGAATTCCTTCATACAGTCTCACTTCAGATCAGTCTAATATCATCATCTTAGATGAGCAGACTATAAATAAATAAACGAACGTTAACTTCAGATTCCTTCATACAGTTCATTTTATGCAAAACGACCACAAAACAGCAAACTAGATTTGAACGAATGCATACATGAACTAATAGAGACCGGTACCCAAAACAGTAGATTATTTTTATTCGTATTTGTATTTCTTTTTATCAGAACAGATTTATCTGTGTGAAATTTGGGCTGCTCTCCCTAGCGCCACCCATTTTTTTTTTTTTTTTTTTTTTTTCCTGCGTGCAGTTTTATTTGTTTTTCCTATCGAAGTGGATTTTTCTACGGAATTTTGCCAGGAACAACCCTTTTGTTGCCGTGGGTTCTTTTACTTGCGCTAAGTGCATGCTGCACACGGGACCTCAGTTTATCGTCTCATCCGAATGACTGGCGTCCAGACCACTACTCAAGGTCTAGTGGAGGGGGTAGAAAATATCGGAGGCTGAGCCGTGATTCGAACCAGCGCGCTCAGATTCTCTCGGCGCTTCCTATGCGGACGCGTTACCTCTAGGCCATCACTCCATATAGCTAACGAGATAAATGAATGCATAGATAAATAAATAAAGACTGGAACCCCAAACAGCAGATTATTGCCAACACCTGTGCTCTTATCATTTATAGGGTTGGAGATAGTGCACAAGTCTACTTGAACAAAACTCTGGGGGAAAGGTCGATTTTTAATTTCATTTATTTATCTATTGACAGAAATAAGAAACTAAACACTATTTAGTCTTAAAACGATTGCTACATGGACACTTATACAGCGCCTATCCTCGGTCAGGTACCAAGCTCTAAGCGACTTTACAAACACGGAGTCATTTCCACAACACGCTGCCTACGTGAGTAGAGCCGACTGACAGCTGCCATTGGGCGCTCATCATTCGTTTCCTGTGTCATTCAGTCAGGTTTCAGTCACGCACATATATATATCCATACAACACATGTAAACTCTTTACGTGTATAACCGGTTTGTTCATTTACTCCGCCATGTAGGCAGCCATACTCCGTTTTGGGGGGGCGGGGTGGGGTATCAGTGTGCAAGCTGGGTATGTTCTTATTTTCATAACCCACTGAACGTACGTGTGTGCGTGCGTGCGTGCGTGCGTGTGTGTGTGTGTGTGTGTGTGTGTGTGTGTGTGTGTGTGTGTGTGTGTGCGTGCAGTGTGTGCGTGCGTGCAGTGTGTGCGTGTGCAGTAACAAATTCGAATATATTTCAGCTCCGCAGTCAGGACATCAATACGGCGAGAACATCCTTCATGACCTCCGTATGAATCTCCCATCCCTCCTCCCTTCCACCCCCCCACCACCCCTCAAACCCCCCACCCCCTTCCGGCCCCCCTTCCAACACATGTTCTTCCTCCTTAACCGATGTCTCTTTCTCACACCCCCGCATACCCCCCCCCCCCCTTTTTATATATAGATTAAAATTTTTTTTTCTAATCCCCCAATTTATGTTTATCTGTTCATGTAACGCTTTCCCATCGATCCTTCCTAACGCTGCAGGCTGTACACTCAGCAAAGCCTATGCGTGTTTTTCCGCTGACACTTTTGACGGACGAGCGAGCGAGACAGGGTGGGTGGGGGAGGTGGGGGGGGGGGGAGGAGGAGGGAGGAGGAGGGAGGGGGGGCGGTGAAGGGGGAAGGAGGAGGAGGAGGATGAGACAGCTGTGTGGGTGGGTGGGGAATGGATGGGTTGAAAGAACTGATTTTTTTTTTACACAACGGGAGAGAAAAAATTAAAGTGCCCTCTTAAAGGCACACTTGCACGCTTTTGGAGGATACGGGGTTGGGGGGGGGAGGGGGGGGGGGGAGGGGGGAGGGAGGGAGGCGAGAGAGTGTGTGTATGTGGGGGGGGGGGGGGGAGGGGGTGAGGTTGGGGCGGCAAGGGTGTTTGTGTGGGGGCGGGGGTTGCTCACAGCTTTTGGGTGGTAAAGTTCTCTCCCGTTTCATTCATCGGTGATGTAGATGTTGTTGCGTTGTGCAGCCGGAGGGACGGGGTGTTGGGGGGGGGGGGGGGGGGGGGGGGCGGGTGGTGGGTGGGGGCGAGGGGAGTGAACTGCGTGCGGCATGTAGATGGAGGGAGGGAGGGAGGGAGGGAGAGAGAGAGAGAGAGAGCGAGAGAAGGGGTGATGGAAGGAAAACGTGAATGATTTATTGAATGTGAAAGGATATGCTAAAGGCGTCTTTTCACATGCCATAAAGAAAACATGAACAAGGTGAAGAAGAAGAAGAAGAAGAAGAAGAAGAAGAAGAAGAAGAAGAAGAAGAAGAAGAAGGAGGAGGAGAAGAAGAAGAAGAAGAAGAAGAAGAAGAAGAAGAAGAAGAAGAAGAAGAAGAAGAAGAAGAAGAAGAAGAAGAAGAAGAAGAAGAAGCAGGAGGAGATGAAGAAAAAGGAGGCAGAGGATAAAAAAAAAAAGAAAAGATTTGTTAAGGAGCAGAACAAAAATAACCAAAAACAACCACGAACTTTATGAAATTACCATCATGTCTGTTGAAAAAAGAAGAATTTGATCAGTAACACACACACACACACACACACACACACACACACACACACACACACACACACACACACACACACACAGATAGAGACAGACAGACAGACAGCGACAGAGACAGACGGACACAGACAACAGAGAGAATGAGACAGAGAGAGAAAGGCACAGACATGATTAAATATCACAGATAAAAAGGAAAATCGGAGAGAGAGAGAGAGAGAGAGACAGAGAGGGAGGTGGGTGTTGGTATCTGACCCGCGGGGAAAGACTGCAGCAAGCACGTTTTTTTTTTTTTTTTTTTAACCTAAACTACCACACTGCACCCCGCACACTATCGGTTGTACCCCAACTACAGTGGTGGACAGTGGAGAAGTGAACATTCGCTGCTTCCTCTAGAAACCCCCTTTTATCATTCTCATAGTTATCATCATCATCATCATTTTTAATGATATGATAATAATAATAATAATAATAACACTAGTAGTAATAACGATAATGATAATCATAATGATGCTATCATTATTATTATTATTATCATCATCATCATCATTATTATTGTTATTATTATCATTTCTATTATTCTTATTATCATTAGTAGTACTAGTAGCATTGTTGTTGTTTTTGTTATCATCATAATCATCATGTTTAGTATCATTATTATTGTTATTATTGTTGTTGTTGTTATCATCATTATCTTTATTATTATTGATATGTTCATCATCATTATCATCACCATCATATTATTATCATGATCATTGTCATCATCATCATTGTCAATGGGAACTGTATCATTATTATTATCATTATCATCATTATTATTTTCATCATCATTGTCATAACCATCAATATCATCATCATTAATGGAAAGTATTCCCATTGTTTATAATCATCGATATCAACACACACACACACACACACACACACACACACACACACTCAACGTAAAAATACCAACAACAAAACAAAAACAAAAAACAAAACAAACAAAAATCAAAACCACCCGACATACCCGACACGTAACCCCACCCACCCAGAACAAAAAGCACCCACCCACCCGAATTAAACTAAACACGTGCTCCCCCTCCACCACCACCACCACCACCACCCTTACCTGAAGACGGACGATCCGAGTAGCGGGTGCAGAAAACCCACGCGGGCCACAGGTGTTTATTGTCCGGGGTCAGAGGCCCGTTGGTTTTGACCCCACCACCGGTGCTGCTGCTGTTGTTGCTGCTGCTGCTGTTGCTGTTGCTGTTGCTGTTACTGTTCTTGTGGATGCTGTTGTTGCTGTCTGGAACCGCCCTCGCCTCCTTGCCGCCAACTTCCTTTCTGTGACACGGTTTCCTACCGGCGTTGACGGCGCCGGAGGAGGAAGAGAAGGGGGAACCGGTTTTTTTCCCGGTGCTGTGTGACGGCGAGTAGCTACTGCCGGTGGCGCCGTGGACAGCATTCCCGGCGCGCTTGTAGCCGGAACCGGATGTTGCTGTGACGTCACGTGGGGGCACGGGGCGCTCCTCCACGCGGGGTCTGTGGTGGGCGTGTCCCAAGGTCAAGGACGAAGACGGGGTCGGCGGCGGGATGACCTCACTGCGACCGCGCGTGCTGAGATCCACAGGGGAGTGGGGCGAGGAGGAGGAGGAGGCGGCGGAGGAGGAGGAGGAGGAGGAGGAAGCGGAAGAGGGGGCTAGGGGGGAGAAGGTGGGATGGTGGGGGAGGGTCGTGGGCGAGAGTCTGGCGTGGTGGAACTGCTGGTGGTGGTGGTGGTGGTGGTGGTGGCGATGGTGAGGGTTAGGGTGGTGGTGGTGGTGGTGGTGAGCTTGCGGACATGGGCTGGGCGTGGGGTTGTGTCGCTGTTGGTGTTTCTCTTGTTGTTGTTGTTGCTGAAGGCGGTGGGAGTGAGGGTGAGGGTGAGGGTGGGGGTGGTGACGGTGCAGCTGATG
Organism: Babylonia areolata; assembly: GCF_041734735.1. Lineage (NCBI taxonomy): Eukaryota > Metazoa > Mollusca > Gastropoda > Neogastropoda > Buccinidae > Babylonia > Babylonia areolata. The sequence goes on along the minus strand of NC_134890.1, from coordinate 27,932,784 downwards.
AAAGTACTGGGCGTGGAGGCTGAAGAAGGGCTTCAGAACGGGGTGGGCGTGGGGGAGGGGCAGGGGCAGGGGGAGAGGTGGGGCGGGGGAGGGCAGCTGGGGGGAGGTGGAGGGAGAGGAGGAGGTGGAGGAGGAGGAGGGGGGCGGTGGTTTGGCGGTGGGAGTCGGAGTGTGGGCGGGGGCCTGGGTGTGGGTGAGGGTCGGGGGGTGGGTAGGGGTGAGGGTAGGGGAGTCGAGACTCAGCTTTCTGGCCGCGGGGCCAAAGTCGGGCTTGAGGATGGCAGCAATGCTGAAGTTGGTTCTGGACACTGGGGGCGGAGGAAGAGGATTAGGAGGACTAGAAGGAGGAGGAGGAGGAGGAGACCCTGCTGCCGCCTTCACCACCACCACCTCGTCGTGCTTCTCGTCGCCCACATCGACATTATCATCATCATCATCACAGTCATCGTCATCGTCCTTCCTCACACCTTCACCAACCACCTCCTCCTTCCCAACCTTGCCGCTGACTTCCTCAACTCCACTGTCGCTGACCTCACGGTCCCAGTCTCTGTTCTTGCTGTCCCCGTGCCCTCCTGATGACGTCACCGCCTCTGACTGCGTCATGTCCGCGTCACCGATGACGTCGATAACCTCTTCCTCCTCCTCCTCGTCGCTCATGACGTCATCGTCGTCTCTGCTGTCGTCAAGGACGCTGTCTCTTTGCGTCGCGTTCTGCACGGAGTCCTGTGATTGGCTGAAGCCACGGTAGCACCGCTCGCATTCGCTGTCAGAGGCTGTGCTGGCTGTGTTTGGGGGGAACTGGGAGTGCAGGGAGAGTTTGTGGGCGTCCGGCAGACGCTTCAAACAAGGAGAAGAAACAGGGGGAAAAGAGGTTGAAGAGGAGGAGGACGAGGTGGAGGAGGGACTGTCCTGCCCCTGAGGGGACCCTGAAGGGGTGGGGGGTGGGGAGGGGTGGGGGGCGAGGGAGGGGAAGGGGAGGACCACGCCGACGGGCTGGCCGGGGGAGGAGGAAGGGGAGATAAACGCCGTCTCCGCCATGCCCACGTCCCCGGGGTTGTCTGCTCTTGTCCCCAGCATAACTGGGCCGCTCAGCCTGTGCTGCTGGGTCTCTTGTGCTGCACGTGCTGCTCACGTGCGTGGGTCTGCTCCGTTTGGGGGGGTCTCGTTTTACGCCGGGGTGGATAGCATGGTCATGTTATGACCACTACATGAGGGTGTTCAAGTCTGGAGTGTGGTGAGTCCTGACACTCTCAAGCGATGACAAAAAGTATCGCTGGTCTTGGAGTGCTGTTGTCAACCACTATTGTTGCTTCATAATTATGACGACTTGTCGCTTCTGTACTCGGTCACGAAACGATTCATTCAAATCATGTACAACCGTTCGCCGTTTCCTTGTCCTACTTATTCCCTTTACTGCTATTTTCAACAATATATATTTTACTTTTAATAGTCCTGTTTCTTTTTAAAAAAAAAATATCCCTTTTCCAATTTCTTACAAATTGTTGATGAATGTTTAGGTCACCCTGTTCATGAGTCAAGCCACGCGCGGAGAAATCCACGGCCAGTCTTTGTTCACAAAGTTCACAGACAGACACGTGAACACTTGAGAGGGAGGAACCGTGACGCGCAGAAATGAGGAAGGGCAAGTCAAGTCTCCGGCGCACGTGCTTTACGTGGCGTCTGTGACTCCGGTGCCGACTTGCTTCATTCAGTTGATCTTGTTGGAGTTGGTGTTACTGGCCGCTGTGAGGCTGTCAGAACTTGTACACCTTTCTTGTTTCGGCTGCCAGGGGGCGTAACACCTCTTCCGCTTCCTCTTCTGCTTACCGGCCCTGAAAAGCAGGCACAGTCGTGACTTAATTGTTATCGTGGACCCGTGGCTGTGAATAATACATGGTTAGTGCTGTTGTTGTTTGGTGAAAACCACCTGACGACCCAACGACCACCAATCCAATCAATGGATCGATTGACCTTCAACAACCAACCACCGATGTAAGACAGAAAGCGATACAGAAGACGGAGTTGAAGGAAGAGAAGAAGAAGAAGAAGAAGTAGTAGTAGTAGTAGTAGAAGAAGAAAAAGAAGAATAAAAAGTAGTAGTAGTAGTAGTAGTAGTAGTAGTAGTAGTAGTAGTGTGTGTGTGTAGTCATATTTTGGTGTGTGTATGTAACATAGATGTAATGTTTTATGTTAACAAAGCGTTTTTGTAAAGCACCTAGAGCAGATTTCTGGATAGTGTGCAATATAAGTATCCATTATTATTATTATTATTATTATTATTATTAGTAGTAGTAGTAGTAGTAGTAGTAGTAGTAGTAGTAGTAGTAGCAGTAGTAGAAGAAGAATGCGAAAACGAAGACTGAAAATGAAAAGAGCAAAGAGAAGAAGATGATGATCAGAGGATGAAGAATGGTTTTGACGAAAAGACTGACAAAGGGGACCAAAATATGCACGTTCAAAAGATACAGATATATTCACAACCAAAGGAAAAGAAAGAAAGAAAGAAAGAAAGAAAGAAAGAAAGAAAGAAAAAACATACTGTTAATTACGAGACAAACATTAAAACTCTTGAAAAATCTTTAAACTGATAATAAACTTTTTTATGAACAGTAAGAAGCCATTTTGACTGTAGAAATAAATAAATAAATAAATAATCAAATAAATAGATAAATTAAAATGTATAACACCAAATAAATAAATAACGAATAAACAGATGAATAGATAAATGAATAAATAGATACATGAATAAATATATAAACTAATTAATTGATAAATACATATTAGAGATACGAACAAATCCATACAACATAAAAATCTGACTTTCGAATGGCTATAAAACACACACACACACACACACACACACACACACACACACACACACACACACACACACACACACATATATATATATATATATATATATATATATATATATATATATAACATAACAAAGAAACCGTTCAGCCTTGTAATCAGTTTAGCACTAATTTCATTTAACTCTCTCCATACGAACGGCGAAAGAGACGACGTTAACAGCCGATTACCATCATCAAAATCCCAACATCAAAATATTACCATCATCAAAATATTGCGAGCAGAAGGCTCTTATACTGAAGAGGTGAATGTTGACAAAGAATACCACAGTTCTGACGACGGAAGCTAAAGGTTGGGTCATTCAGACACCCACTGGAATTCCGAGGGGTCTGTGTAGAGGAGAAGAGAGGACTGGCCGTACTGAGTGAGTTAAACTGATTATAAAAGAAGAAAGAAAAGAAGGAAGAAAGAAAAAGATATCTATATTTCTTCACAGTAATCAGCGGATTCGAACTCTAGACACACGCATCTCAAATCAAGGTGACTACATCCATCGACATCCACGGAACTATGCGTGTTTTGGGCACTTGTGTCAAAATGAATGCCCGCGGGAAGCTGCGTATGATCTCGTCTTGTCTTGTCTTGTACTGAACAAAAACAAATAAACACACAAAGAACACACACACACATACAAAAAACAACAACAACGAGAGAACAAAAACCCACAAAAAAAACACACAAAAACAGTCTTCGGTCTTGTTTCTGCTTCATTTCATTTGTCAATATACACGAGGGTCATTCAATAAATAAGGTGAATTTTTCGGTATAAAGACTTCTAATACAGATAGAAGCTTACTTTTTTGTTTCTTTCTTTCTTTTTTTTTTTTTACTTCTTTTTCACATGGATTTAATTTGTTTTGCAGATTAAAAAAAACTTTGAGAGTTTTGGCGATTAACAAAGATGGCCGACCAAGAAGCATGCTCCAGGATTGAACAGCGGTCAGTTATCAAGTTTTTGGTTGCTGAAGGGTGCAGACCAGTTGAAATTCATAGGAGAATGTCAACTGTGTATGGTGCCACATGTTTCAGCCGAAAAAATGTCTACAAGTGGGCTAAATTGTTTAAAGAAGGACGGAGCAGTGTTGAAAGTGACGATGAAGTCAAAAGTGTTGTGAGCGACTGGCTGAGACATCAGTCCAAAGATTTTTACGCTGAGGGAATACGGAAGCTTGTGCACAGATGGGAAAAGTGTGTGACAGTGCTGGGAGACTACGTTGAAAAAAAAAGAAGTAAGCTTCTATCTGTATTAGAAGTCCTTATACCGAAAAATTCACCTTATTTATTGAATGACCCTCGTGTATATATATATTATTTCATGTGATACATTTGGCAGTTGCACGAATCATTTCTAACTAAACCCAAAGACTTTAATGATCTGTTTCAAGTATTGTTCAAATACTAGAGTTTTCAAGAGAAAATTTACGTTATGATATCAGTTGTAACTCAAATCCAGTGCTGTCAAGTGCACGCACGAAACTGCAAAAGTTAGGCCTACCTGCCTGTACAGTTGCTGTATACTGTAGCTTTGTGTACAGAAATATACCGATACTATTATAACACATTGCGCTGTGTATTATCTAACAAAGTACACCCATATTATACCCTTGTGTCAATCGTAAACTGTTTATCGTTCAGTTAACTCTTTCCATACGAACGGCGGAGGAGACGACGTTAACAGCGTTTCACCCCAGTTACCATCATCAAAATATTACAAGCGGAAGGCTCTTATACTGAAGACGTGAATGTTGACAAAGAATACCACAATTCTGACGACGGAAGCTAAAGTTTGGATCATTGAGACACCCACTGGACATCCGAGGGGTCTGTGTAGAGGAGAAGAGAGGACCGGCCGTACTGAGTGAGTTAATGCACGGGCTATATCCGGCAAAACATCCCAGATAAGTGTTACATAACTGTACCTGCTAATTCGATAAAATATACAAATTCATGATCAATCGCCAGGAAGCCGATTAAGCCGTTACCGATACAGCAATGATTTTCATTCTTATATTTTTTTTAAAATACAAATAATAATTTAGGCAATACTGGTTTTTACAGATGAACTATTAAAAAGCAAACAAACAAACACCCCCGCCCCCACCCCCAATGCTAATGATTTCTACAGAGGAGCTGTTTAAAAACCAAACAATGGCGATAACAACAAAGAAACAAAGATCCTATAAACATACATGCATAGGTACTATCATATAGGGTATCCGAAAGTTTTCTGTTTCAGTTTCAGTAGCTCAAGGGGGCGTCACTGCGTTCGGACAAATCCATATACGCTACACCACATGCCAAGCAGATGCCTGACCAGCAGCGTAACCCAACGCGCTTAGTCAGGCCTTGAAAAAAAAAATATATATATATATATCTATAGAGAGAGAGATAAGCTTACATAAATAAATAATAATTATGTATCCGAAAGAAGTCTGCTTATTCAATCGTGCACGTGAACTATGACCAAAGAATTACCACAGAGCATGCTACTCAATGCACTATATTTTTTGTGGGGGTGGGTGGGTGGTTGGATTGGGTTGGGGTGGGTTGGAGTAGGGGTAGTTACAAGAACCCTCATAGGCCGGTGATTCAAACTGACAAGCTCACTATCTGCAGAAGTGAAGTGTCTTCCACTACCACCCTTCAGCTCCAGATTATCCAGTGAAGCACCTCAACACATGACACCTAGGAGCACGGCATGGGGTCTGGCTCCCGATTTTAAAACCGTTCAAACTGCTATCACTTTAACGTCCTCATGTCAATACGTCACTCTGATAAACACCAAACGAAAAGTATTCTTTCTCCGCAAAAAACAAAACAAAAAAAACAAAACAAAAAAAAAACAAAACAAAAAAAACACCCAAATAAATAAAAATAAAAATAAAAAACGAAATGAAAAATAATAAAATAAAAGTAAACGAATAAATAAATGAAATAAGAATAAAAATGAATGGAGAAGAAAGAAGAATTTGAGTTATACAACAAAATGTACGAAAAATGATCACTGGATTTTTTTCCCCCAGCTGTTGTCAATATTACTACTGCTGTTGCTACAACTAGTAGCTAGCTGACGGTGATGACAAACATGGAGATGATTACTACTACAAGTCATAACACTACTACTACTACTGATAACAATGCTAATATTAATCATCGTCATAATCTTCTTTGTCATCATCATCATCGTATTAACATTTCAGTCTTCTGAAGCAATGGACCACAAAATAATAAAACCAACGGCTAAAGTAGACAGAACATGGACATAAAATAAACTGCACACATATCACACACACACACACACACACACACACACATAACACAACGCACCACAAAAGCACATGGCGCAACAAAAACACATGTAGACAGTCCTATGCACGAACGGAATGCAGCACAGCTTCGAAAATGTATATATACATGTAAGTAGATCTAGCGATGCACAAGTAGTTAAAGAGAGACAGAGGGAGACATAGGTAGACTCCAGATAGTTGAATTATGGTTCGTAAGTCGTCAAACTCATTTATCTATCTATCCATCCATCTATCTATCAGCCTGTCTATCTATCTATCTATCCGCCTATCTGTCAGCCTATCTATCTATCTATCCGCCTATCTGTCAGCCTATCTATCTATCTATCTATTTATCTATCTATAAATAAGTATATCATTCTATCTATATTTCTGTGATTACAACAAAACAAACAATAATAAAAAAAAACACGAAACAAACAAAGAGGATTTTCCCCCACAAACAATGTGTTGTCGTTTTCAAGGAGAAAGAACATGATTTCACTTCCGTGGTTTCACACAGTGGTAGTAATGGTGTCGTCTACAGGCTTCATGAAAATGGGATGAAATATGGAAACACACCATCTCTTTGCTCGGGTTTTTTTTTTTTTTTTTTTTTTTTTTTTTTTTTTTCTCAAGGTCTGACTAAGCGCGTTGGGTTACGCTGCTGGTCAGGCATCTGCTTGGCAGATGTGGTGTAGCGTATATGGATTTGTCCGAACGCAGTGACGCCTCCTTGAGCTAGTGATACTGATACTGATTCTGAACAATTTGTGGAGGGAGGGGAGCGCCTAGTGGGTACCTTTTCCATTAACCGAGAAAAGAAAAAACGCCCACCACATACATTGGGTATTTATTGAACTGGACGAAACTCTTGGGAATGAGAAAGAGATAGAAAGACAGATGAAGAAAAAGGAAGAGTGAAAGAGAGAGAGAGAGACGTGGGGGAGGGGGGGGAGATAGATTCTCTCTCACACACAGTCACACACACACACACACACACACAGAACTTATTATGCTTTGCTTTCTGTTATACAGCTGCTTTGATGTTTCTGTGAATAACGTATGTTTAAAAAACAACAACAACACACACACACAAAGAGAATTACATCACACATTACATCACACAAAGAATTACACACACACACACACAATTTCCACACACACACACACATACACACACACATTTCCACACACACACACACACAGTGTCCATAATTCTTCTGATGGGTTTTACGACAATTAAATTAGTTCTGATTACACACACACACACACACACACACACACAACACACACACACACACACACACAGAAGCACCAACGTCATATGAAGGTCACTCTGCTTTCCTCCCTCGCTCTGTCTCACGCCATCTGATCAATAACGCACTGAGTCACCGACTCGGACAGACAATTCGATCATCCGTCCGTTGTCAAATAATCGATACCAAGTCCTTGGCAAAGGTACGATAAGCTCTCATATGCACATGCTACACTGACAATGGTGAGACACCCGACTAGCTAAACACACACATACCTCAAATAAACACACGGAAATTCAGGGGGAAAAAGAAAAAAAAAAAAGAAAAAAAAGAGGAATAAATAAAGGAAAAGTTGTGGCGACGCACTCTTCATTGGGGGTTTGGGGGGGGGGGGGGGGGGGAGAAAGGATGGAGGAGGCTGGTGGATGGGGGTTGGGGTGGGAGGTGCGGGCGTCTGATTTTCACACACTGAGGGAAATCTGTAGTCCCCCCCCAAAAAAAACAAAAACAAAACAACAACACAACCTAACAGAACACTGACAACTGCGATGACTGTAGCCTAATACGATACATTCACTTACCACTGAGTGGTCACTCTCGCACAGCCAAGCCCGGAAACTGACAGCAGTCTTCATCCAAAAAAACGGTAGGAATTTACCATTGGTAAGTAATAAGTAACATGGGTGACGAAGTCAAAACTGTGTACCAGGCCAAAAGTACACAGATCAAGTCTCACCAGCTCTGAACCGAAGATGATCGTTTCTTTTTAGCGTCAGTTGAGAAACCAACCACATCACTGCGAGCGACGCTATCTTCGTGCCGTCGTCAGTTATCTTCTCGTTCAAACAACAAGCCTACCACCACTGTAACAACTTCTGAAGGACGTAGACTGAATGACGAAGACAACTCCTGTAGCAGCAGCAGCAGAGAGAGAGAGAGTGTGTGTGTGTGTGTGTGTTCAGCTCTAATCTACAGCGTACAAATTGCTTCACGCTTTCCACGGGGAGGAACATCAACTTCTGGCCACTTCGCACGCGCGCACGCCAGGGTCGTTTCACTGGGCGGCCTGGCTCGCTCTCCTGTCCGCTATCTTGTCAATGTCACCGCACCGCGAAAAGGAAGAGGGCGGGGCTTAAGTTCTCCGTCAAGCGAGAGGCGGAGACAGATTCAGCCAATAAGGATTTAGACTCAGGCCTTTGGCGCCCTAAAAGTGGGCGCGGTTTTCGTGATGGATCTGGGGGACGGGAGATGAGTGGTGGAGAGAAAAATTCGCCTGTTGAAAGAGAGAGAGAGAGAGAGGGAGAGAGAGAGTGAGGGTGGGTCGCGTGTTTACATGGCGGAGGCACTTGTTCGCACTTGTCCTTTCTTTTTGAATGACTCTGCGGTGTGAACAGCGAGGATGGGGGTGGCGGGTGGGGGGTGGGTGGGAGGGTGGAGGTTGGAGGAGGCTGGGAGGGGGGTGGGAGGGAGGTAAGAGTCGGGGGAAGGAAGGTAGTAGGGCTCAAGTCGCCTAAGGGGCCTCAGAAAAGGGGAAGAGGCGACAGATCGCAGAGAGAATGAGGGAGAGATGGAGAGGGAGAGAGAGAGAAAGCTCACAACTCAAAACTGCAGGACAAGGAGAAAGAGAGAAAGACAGAAAGAGATATATAGTCTGCTTACCTGATGATTAAAAAGAATCTGATTGAATAAATAAATGAATGAGTATAAAAAAAAAAGAAAAAAAGAAGAAAAAAGCAACAGGTATCTCCTCCGTGCCATCAAATAAGATCAGATGACTCGAACCAGATTCCCCACCTGTGTATATTTGTGCTTCCGTTTAGTTTTGGTTTCCTGTCACTTTATTAAACCACTTAGCCACTGACCTTATATAGATAGATGGATAGATAGATATATAGGAATATATGTATGTCTGTCTGTTTCTGTCTCTCTCTGTCTGTCTGTCTCTCTCTCAGTCATAAGGATTTCAGTTTTAAGCTCCTCTCTGTGAGTCAAAACGTTTTGAGTTCTCTCTCTATGTCTTTATCGGTCTGTCTCTCTGTCTGTGTCTGTGTCTTTCTGTCTCTGTCTCTCTCTCTGTTCCTTCTCACTGGTCTCTCCACGTTAGTCTTTCACTCTCATGTGTAACTCTGATTCAAACTGAAGGGATGAAAGGCGAAACGTGTACCTACAAGTGTACAGGAAGCTGAAGAGGTTCAGCTCGGCTCTGGGTCAGTCGATCAAGGAGGCGAAACCTCGTTCGGACAAGCCCGTATACGCTGCATCACATCTGCTAAGCAGATGCCTGACCAGTAGCGTAACCCAAGGCGCTTACTGAGTCAGGCCTTGAGGGAAAAAGTAAATAAAAAAAGGATAAATAATAAACTAAGACTAATAGAAAAAAAAATGATTTGAGAAATAT
>NC_134890.1:27915469-27920469 GCF_041734735.1 Babylonia areolata | reverse complement strand
TCTCTCTCTGTATCTCTCTCTCTCTCTCTCCCCCTCTCTCTCCCTCTCTGTCTCTCCCTCTCTGTCTGTATCCCTCTCTCTGTCTTTGTCTCTCTCTCTCCCTCTCTATCTCCCCCCTCTCTACCCCCCCCCCCTCTCTCTCTCGTGTACCATTCAAGTGTCACACGGTACATACAAAAAAAAAAAAAAAAAAAAAAATCTGAATATGAATGGCTGATATCAATATTCCGGATCAATTTAACAACACATAAAGCACATTACTTGTACACCTACAACGATATTGGTTGATATCAGTATTCCCATCAGTTTAACAACACACAAAGCACAGAAGAAAATTGAAGAATTATCATACGAAAAAAAAAGTAAAAAAAAGGGAGCAAAACTATCACTGGAGATAGTTTGCACCTGTTCAAAATGACGGCAACAAGAATGGTGCTGCAGAGTATTTCACATCCGTTTTACTTGCGCTCTCTCTGTGTGTGTGTGTGTGTGTGTGTGTGTGTGTGTGTGTGTGCGTGCGTGCGTGCGTGCGTGCGTGCGTGCGTGTGTGTGTGTGTGTGTGTGTGTGTGTGTGTGACAGAGACAAGCACAGAGACAGAGACAGAGACAAAGAGAAACAGAGAATGAGAGACGGATAGAAGGAGAGAGAGAGAAAGCGACATCTTCATACCAAATAAGAACGCGTATGCAGAATATAATTACATTCCTGTGTGTCTACATATATAAGTTAGCATATATTCATACAATTTTGTTTCGACAAAAATGAATCAACAAACTATGTGTAGGCAGACAGACAGACAGACAGACAGACAGAACACAGACGGACATACAGACAGAACACAAACAGACAGACAGAACACAGACAGACGCACAGACAGACAGACAGAACACACACACACACACACACACACACACACATACACACACACACCCACACAACACAGACAGACAGACAGACAGACTGAACACAGACAGACAGAGAGACAGTCAGACAGGACACACACAGACAGACAGAACACAAGACAGACAGACAGAACACAGACAGAGAGACAGACAGAACACAGACAGACAGACAGGCAGAACACAGACAGAGAGACGGACATAACACAGACAGACAAACAGGCAGAACACAGACAGAGAGACAGACAGAACACAGACAGACAGACAGACAGGCAGAACACAGACAGACAGAATACAGACAGGCAGTCAGGCAGAACACAGAGAGATAGACAGACAGGCAGAACACAGACAGAGAGACGGACATAACACGGACAGACAGAACACAGATATACAGACATAACACAGACAGACAAACAGGCAGAACACAGACAGGAGACGGACATAACACAGACAAATAGGCAGAACACAGACAGAGAGAACACAGAGAGAACACAGACAAACAGACAGACAGAACACACACAGAGACACAGACAGAACACAGGCTGACACACAGACTGAACACAGACAGACAGACAGACTGAAAGAAAAATTCTCAGACTGGACACCTCAGACAGACAGACAGACAAGACTCTCCCCCTCCCCTCCCCCCCACAACCCTCCCAGCCCACATTAACACCCAATGAAGCACGTTCTGCTGATTCCGGTCCACCCCCGTTCCAACTCCGTCTGCTTCTCACCTCATCACTCCTCCCTCCCCACCCCTACCACCCCCCTCCCCTCCACCTAAAAGAGGAGAGAGAATTAGCAGCTCATACCCTGACCCCCCCCGCCCACGCCCCCCCTCTACTCTCCCCTGCCCCCACTCTTTCTCTGTCTCTGTCGCCCTCGGCCTCCCTCCATCCCCCAACACCCCCAACACCTCCATCCCCACTCCGATCTCCCTCTCTCTCCCTTTCTCCACGGTCTGGCACTGTTGTGATGATATCAAACCTCTCTCAGACAGACATCATCCGTATCGCGGGGGGAAAAAAACAAAACAACAACAACAAAAAAAAACAGCAACAACCAGAGTCTGAGACCAGAACAAACTGATCATGAACTTCTCGTAGAGGTAAAGAAAGTGGTGTCCACGGTTTTCGCTTCGACGTTCGGCCTGGTATTGAATGTGAGTCAGTGCTGACTAAACAATATCGTCCTTATAAAACGTGCATTTGCCTTGTGTTTTTGTTTTTGTTTTTTTGTTTTTTTTGACTGTTAGAGTTCAGTGTACATCATTGTTGACTGTGAGTTGCTAATCAAATTATGCCTTACTTCCGTGAAAGTGTGTAGTAGTCTGTGGTCTGGAAGCTAGTCATTCGGATGAGACGATAAACCGAGGTCCCGTGTGCAGCATGCACTTAGCGCACGTTAAAGAACACACAGCAACAAAAGGGTTGTTCCTGGCAAAATTCTGTAGAAAAATCCACTTCGATAGGAAAAACAAATAAAACTGCACGCAGGAAAAAAAAAAGAAAAAAAAAGAAAAAGAAAAAAAGAAAGGGTGGCGCTGTAGTGTAGCGACGCGCTCTCCCTAGGGAGAGCAGCCCGAATTTCACACAAAGAAATCTGTTGAGATAAAAAGAAATAAATACAAATACAAATAGTATTCCGTGACGTTGACTTGATGATGATGATGATGATCATCATTATTATCATCTATTAAAAAGAAAAAAACAACTCTTTTTCACATTCATTATCAGGTTTTTCTCTTGTTAAGTCAAAGACTTCCATTTTACGAATTCCGCAAAGTAATCTTCTTTAATTGTTCTTCTATTTGTTCGTCGTTGTGTCCAGCCTTCATCTGTCCTGTATTCCCGAACTTCACCAATACCACCCCCCCCCCTCCTCTCCTGTATTTATTATTATCATGACATTATATTAGATTATATCATATTATATTGTATTGTATCATCTGTCCTGTATTCCCGAAATTCATATCTGTGAAACTGCATGTTTGGTGCATTTCTGTTATGCATGTGTGGGTGTATGTGTGAATGTGTGTCTTCATGTTTTACATTTATTCGCTTATTTATCACCATTGTTGTCTTATTTATTTATTTATTTATTTTTTATTATCATTTTATTAGTATTACTATTATTATTACTACTACCTTTTTCTATATTATAATTATTATTTATTTATTTATTTATGTAAGCTTATCTATTATTTATTCCCCCGTTTTTTGTTGTTGTTTTTTTTTCTCAAGGCCTGACTAAGCGCGTTGGGTTACGCTGCTGGTCAGGCATCTGCTTGGCAGATGTGGTGTAGCGTATATGGTTTTGTCCGAACGCAGTGACGCCTCCTTGAGCTACTGAAACTGAAACTGTCCCGAAATTCGCCAATACCCCCCCCCCCCCCCCCCCCTCCTCCTCTCCTGTATTTATTATTATCATGACATTATATATGGTTTTGGACACAACACTCGACACACCAGCTTGTCCAAAACAATCATGCAAGGCACCATCGAGGGCGGGAGAAGAAGAGGAAGACAGCGGAAGAACTGGCATGAGAACATCAAACAATGGACCGGACTCCACAACACGTAAGCTGCTGCCGGCGGCTGCCGACAGAGACAGATGGAGAAGGGAGGTGAGGTGACATTATATTAGATTATATCATATTATATTGTATTGTATTATATTATATTGTATTACATTATATCATATCGTATCATAATGTATTGCATCGTATTGTATTCTATTAAATTCTATTCAATTATATTATATTACATTATATCATATATTTTGGTTCATTTTAGTTTAATCTAGTTTATTTCACTTTAAGAAAAAAAAATCATTTCGTTTCAAACGTGAAGACCAACATTTTTTTTTAATGAACTTTCCACAATCACCAGTGTGTGTGACGGAATATGAAACATAATTCCTACTTTCCATGCTGGTCCGTTCGGTTCTCCACAACAGCCTGCACACAGGATTGTTACAAGAAAAACAAGAGAGGCAAGGCATTCAAGACTCACTTGTGATACACTTAAAAAAAAAAAATCTAATCATTAAAATGTGTTCTGTATTTGTTATTATAAAGCTTCACGTTAAAAAAAAAAAAAAAGTCACAACCAAATTTGAATTAAGTCCCCTAGCATTAATTACAGAGTAATTTCCCTTTTTTACTATCTCCACCAAAACGTTTGCAAAATAAATAAAACTTCCATGCTTAACAAAAGAAGTTCCTGTTTGAACAAAAAATAATAATAATGACTGCTCTTGTTGTTGGGTCAGAATATCAGATCAAAGTGCCAAGTTTAGAGAATACAAAAAATATAAATATAACAGTAAATGCAGTTTGCATATAATTAGGCTTTTTTTGTGCCCATCCCAGAGGTGCAATATTGTTTTAAACAAGATGACTGGAAAGAACTGAATTTTTCCTATTGTTATGCCTAATATGGCGTCAACTGACAAGGTATTTGCAAAGAAAATGTCAATGTTAAAGTTTACCACGGACACACAGACACACACACACACACTCAGACAACCGAACACCGGGTTAACTCTTTCCATACGAACGGCGAAAGAGACGACGTTAACAGCGTTTCACCCCAATTACCATCATCAAAATATTGCAAGCGGAAGGCTCTTATACTGAAGACGTGAATGTTGACAAAGAATACCACAATTCTGACGACGGAAGCTAAAGGTTGGGTCATGCAGACACCCACTGGACATCCGAGGGGTCTGTGTAGAGAAGAGAGGACTGGCCGTACTGAGTGAGTTAAATCATAGACTCACTTTGTTTACACAAGTGAGTCAAAAACTGATTCAGTGGCCTGCTAGCAAGAAAGTGTAATGATAAATCGCTATTTCGAACGTCCGTCCTTGTTACCTAGAGTCAGTGGACATTAACTCACTCAGTACGGCCAGTCCTCTCTTCTCCTCTACACAGACCCCTCGGATGTCCAGTAGGTGGCTTAATGACCCAACCTTTAGCTTCCGTCGTCAGAACTGTGGTACTCTTTGTCAACATTCACGTCTTCAGTATAAGAGCCTTCCGCTTGCAATATTTTGATGGTGGTAATTGGGGTGAAACGCTGTTAACGTCGTCT